>NW_015374140.1:123943-255560 GCF_001272555.1 Dufourea novaeangliae | reverse complement strand
GGGGGGGGGGGGGGGGGGGGGGGGGGGGGGGTCCTAAGGTTCAGGGGAGTGGAGACATTTTCGTAACCGGTATCGATTTCAAATATACGACACGGTGATTAATGTTACGAGAGTTTTCGTGAGTCATAAAGTTAGCATTGGTAGGTAGCGGAGTCCTTATGCCTGTCGTCGTTCGCCTCCACCCTCGATCGCGCCGGGACGGGAGGCGGAATTCCGAGGCATTGGCAGCGCGAATTTATCGCGGTGTTAAGCCGTTAATATTTGCACTGGACTGGCTTTAAATCAATGAAAAATATTCTAATTGGAATATGAAAAAAGTTGGCGCACAGTCCGGTGCGCGTGAGCCCGGGGGGAATGGCGTGCGAAAGGGGAAGAAAGTCGAACTCTGTTCGCCGCATTACAGAATAGAATATAAATTGTCTTAACGAGAGAACCGGGCAAGAAAAATGGCAAAAAGTTTGCGACTCGAAGCGGGGTAGAGGTACCTACCGGCGCGAAACGGTATCGACCCCCTATAGATTCACCGGCGACCGGCTAACTACAAAGCAAGTTTACTAATATCCTGAATCGACCGAAAGCTATGCGTTAAACGGGGCACCCTTCACCCCCGGTTCCTGGCCTGTCGCGTCCCATTAATTCCCACGATCCATTAACATCTCGTGAATGTAACCGTCAAGGAGCACTCCGAACACGCGCACACGAACGGCTGGCTACGCTGCTAATTAAGGGGAATCAATTTATACGTAACACAAGACTGATAACTTATAGATAGTTAGCGTTTTCGCGTGTTACTCTCTCCGTGATTATTTTACACAGTTCGTTCTGCCGGATACTACTTAGATGTCGTTAAATCCGTTGAAAAGTTGCGCGAACTCTGTATCCAATCTTACCTGTTCCAACCTATTTCCCTGAACAATAAAAACCACGCTTCTTCCTGTATCGGATGGCGATCGCGCGTTATCAGCGTGAAATCCCCCCCCCCCCCGATGAAAAATGGTGTTCCTGAAATCACCACGGGATCCCGGGCAAAGAGTTCGGAATCATGGTATTAGAGGATGACGATCCGTAACACGAGGATTTTCAAGAACACGGCACGCGCGTAGGTGAAACCGCGCTATCGTCGTTTTCGGCCCTCCTCCAGCCATCGTCTCCCCCTTTACCCATCGGCGCCGGTTCGTCGACGATTTCGAGATCGAGCGATCGCGATCCCGTCTACCGGCAATAATTTCTCTTCGGTAACCGGCTGACACGAAATCCCGGGTTTTACTTGGAATACCGCATTGATTAACTTATCTAATCTAATTTAAATGCGAACAGGCGCGGGGGAATGGAGCGGCTGTCTCGCTTCCGCGTTCGATAGAGCGCGGCCGCGCGAGGGATGAACCCTTGTGGTGTGCCCGATGCTGCCGAGAGACGAAGAGAACCCGGGAGGAGCATTAAGCCCGATAGCGAGAGCCGGGCAAGGAACGAGACAAAGAGAAAAATGGGGATTCGAGAGAATGTAAGGGTGGAGGCAGTTGCTGGTGAGTTCGAATCCGAGCACGAGAAGCGAAAAAGGAACGGTCGCCAGGATAGAGAAAGGGAGAGCCAGATATCCCCAACGACGACGACGACGACGACGACGACGACGGGGTGGCCAGAAAGAGATAGAGAGAGAGAGAGAGAGAGAGAGAGAGAGAGCAATGAAGAGAGAGTGGTTGCACGAGATAATGAGAGAAGCGAGGGTGAAACAAAATGAAGCGATCTAGTATGGGCGGGTCGTAGGAGCAGTAATACGAACAGGGTGTACCGTGTTGAGTAAGGCGAGTTAGGGCATACAAACCGCTGTGTAACGTATCAAATCGAGTGCTGAATCCGGGATTAAATCGGTGAGAACGAGACAAGGGTAGAGGGGTGAACGACATTCGTGGAACCTGCGAAGACGGGAGAATCCGCACGGCTACGATTTTGACTAAACGTCTCTCCGAGTTCCTTCCGAAAATCTCGGCGAAAAACATTTTTATACGTTTTACATGTTAAAACATAGATACATACGATCACGATAGTCGATCACGTCTGTACACCCACGTTGGCGTTCTCGAATCGTCTCTCATACATGGAACCGACTGATTTGATTTGGTAATGTTTCGCCTCTGGTAGAATAACGTATGATTGACAGTACAATAATAACGGCGATTACGACAATATTGAAGCAGCGGCTGACTTTGTTACGGACATAACTAGGGGATTTTCCCCCTGTCCGTGGACACCCTAACTGCCCTTAACTCGCTGCATCAGCCACGCAAACTGGAGGACCCTTGCTCCGTATCCATTTTACAAATGAAAATGTTATAAAAAAAATGTTGCATCGGTAACACTTTGTTCAGAAATAAATCATAATTGTTCTTCGGTCTCTGATCTCTGACGATTACATCGGAACGATATACCGAAAAATTGAAAGAAGCTTTTCAAAACTCGGGTCCAAGTAGCATTCAGGCATCGGCGATTAACACGCGTATGATCGGGTTTGCAAATATTTGAAAAAAATAAAAGACGATTGTATTCGTATGAAGTTGAACGACTAAATTGAGGGTAGAAAGGAAAGAACACGACGGGTTCGCACCCCACCCTCACCCCCTAAACATGGTTTACCGTTCTTCCCTTCTCTATTTATCATCCTACTACTCATCTGCTGACTTGTTATTAAATTAATCCTTCGTTTAGTCAAATTGATGCATCGATATCATAGAGCAGTCATAACTCACGGCACCCTTTCCGCCGCGATTAGTACACACGCGGGCCCGTTTTCACGCGCGACCCCTGATCCGTCGAGCCGAGGGGTCTGTCTCTCTACTAGCCGATTCCCTATTTCCCTATTTGCGTCGATCCAGACTGCACTACTATTTATTAACATCGTTACTTCTCGTTTCGACCACTAGCGCACGTCACGATGACGTCACCGAGACGGAAATGCATTGTTACGTTGTCACCGATCGCACACAAACATTTTCAGGTTAAAACAACCCCCGTGGTACGCGTTTATTCTTTCTCGATCGTAACTCCGGTAACGTAGGTATTCGAATGCGTAATGTGTAAATGGAGCTTTAATACTAACAGTATAATATTTTCAAAATGGAAGGGAATATAAATCTGTAACAACGAGAACTGTCCGAATATTTATCGAACATACGATTCGATCAATCGTAACGCGACGGGAAGAAAATACTGAAATCAGTGAATCCGCGTAATTAGTATACAGCACGCGATAGAGACGTTGATGGCGCGCGGAAGTTTTGTTTTTCCGTCTCCTCCGGAAATATGATGGGGTGGGGAGGGGTGACACGAAGCGAAGGGGTGCGGGGTTGTAGAGCTGTACGTTTTTCAATTTGAATACCGATTAATCTGACCGAATAATCTTACCGTATATTCCGGACCCGGTCCTCCGATATTCGTTTGAGGGGATTTTTTAAAACTAAACGTTCCACTTTATCGTGGCGCGCAGCAATTAATAATAACACGCAATCGGCCGTATCTTTTATAACCTTTCGGAGTATAAATCGCGAAATTCTGGAATTATCAGGCAGCCGGAATGAAAGGCTATTTCCGTCGCGCGGAATCACGGGCAATATTTTACGTGGGATTGGGGTTGAACGCGGACACATCGACGTTTGATATTTTTATGCAGTGGCGCCACCGCGGAGAGATTTACGAGGCAGATATGCGATCACAAAATGTCCGACACTAAATCAAACATGTTGCATCGGAAAACATCAGAAATTATTATTGGGACTTTTATGGGATCGACGGGAACGAAAGGAGCGGGCGATGTAACGCGACGCGACCGTTTCACTCCCGTCACACTATCTTCCCGTCGATCTATCGCGGAATAAATCCTGATCTATTAGGCCCTCCCCGATCCTACCATTTTTATATCCCGACGAAGGAAGCGTTATAGCGGCTCATTGAACTGATTGTTACGCGTTACCCGATCCTTCTACGCGTCTTTATTACCTACAAACAGAATCTATATCTACCGTCGTATACATACATAAATTGCTTCTTCTCCGATATGTAACATCCCAGCGTCTCTGCACTCGGTTCATATTGCTTACTTTCTTATCGATGTTTACCGATCACACGGCTACCAGCAACCACAACAATCGTAAAAATAACAAGTAAATTATTTATAACGTTCTACCGCCAATAATGATCCAACCTGTATACCGTTCGTATACATTATGTTACTCGTGTTTACCAGAGATTGTATGTCATACATACCAGGCCATAAGAATGAACGGACACAGTCTGGAAAAACATCGTCTCAACGCAATGAATTCCATTGGATTCGGAGTCGTTTCCATACTGCTAACGAAGGAACACGAGTTTTCTCGTTACCTCCGGCACCCCCTAACCGGCTTCTAGATCCTTTTCATTCCTTATCCTTAGAAGAAATAAAGGCGGAGTCGTAACAGCGGGATGATTAATATCCGGCTGACAGTTTGTGAAACGGGCAGCCAATAAACGGGATAAAAATACTGGTGAAAAATAGCGCGCTCATTAGGGGTACAGTGACATCTGCGACTGCTGCGTCGAAAGTCTTCGAGGCGCATGGAAAAGCTGCATAGACGGAGGGGACAAAGAAGACAGGTTTATTAAAGTAATGGCGGATCACTTTAATATTCGAATGGAAACGCGCTGCGTTCTCACTCCCTCGAAACTCTGTAACTTCCCTCGAGAACATTATATATCAGCTAATTCCGAATCTTTCTTACATATACTCACTTTTTACGACAAGGAATGTAAAAATCGTCTTCGTTTTATTATTCATCAACCCCTTCATTCTGTTTCTATTATTCTAAATGTATTTAGAATCAATCTGGACAGGCTGTTCATATTCATATGATTTCTATGATTAATTATCGTCAACCATTGGAGAGTGGTTCCAAAAAGTAACGAAAAAAAAAAAAAAGAAGCACTATGCGTAGAAAAAAAAGAATTCTAATGACAACAGATTGTTTTACTTCTCAGCAACACAATCGATGTGGAACAGCATAATTGTGAACTATTTAAGTAATTATTACAGGAAGTGCCAAACACTCAAGGTCTCGTCATCTTGTGGCGAAACAGAGAACTGCGAAATTAGAAGAATATAAAAGCTTAAGCGTTAGTTAGCTCTCCTCAAAATTAATGCCATTACCTCAAATCGTTTCTTATGATCCAGCGCATCGAATCCATACAGCAAAACCCAATAATTAATGCGCTTTATACATTTTTAAAATAAGGCCTGCCCACTGGAACAGGCACGCTATAATCATCTGCGCGGCGAAAGAATGGAACTAAACCAGACCTGCCAAACGGAATCCACAGGCACGACCGCAATTGATTGCCAAATACAACGTTAGACGGACAATATTCATACTGACCACGAGATGTATTTGAAGCTTACAGAACGTAGGTTCACCCACGTGTATTGATAATAACAATAAGTGACCAGAACACTGTTAAAATCGCATTTAATCGCGGAATACCACTATTTTTATGACCGGTGGCGCCACTCGTGGCAATTCACTCAAACTGCTAGCCAAATCATACCGACAGGTGAGTAAAAATTTCTAGTGATAGAAAAATGCGAATATCTCCGTAATTAAGCGCTCAAAATGAACGTTATTAGTCTCAAATTGTTCCCGAGGACTTGACGCATTGACCCCATAATGCAGAACCACAGATTTAATAAAATTAAGTATGTCTGTATTACCACAGCCCCTTATGTAGCGGCAACCCTACTTGCAACACCTTTCGATCACATTTATACCGCTGAACGGGTATCATTTTTCCTCATCACGCATGAAATTCGAAGTTTTCAGAACATAGATTAGTTCTGTCTAGCTGCTGGGAACCAGTAATTACAAGAACATTGTTAAAATCACATTTATTTTCAACGGTTGACACTGTATCTCGTCATGCGTACCCCGTTTAGTTCACTTTGGACAGCTCTTATACCGTTATACGGATATCATTCGTTTAGATAAAGCACTCGATTTGAAGCTTAAAGAACGTAGATTAATTCCGAGCCATTGATACTAACAGTAAATGACTAGAACACTGTTAAAATCGTATTTAATCGCGGAATACCACTGTTTTTCGACCGGTGGTGCCGCCCGTGGCAATCCTCTCAAACTGCTAGCCAAATCATACCGACAGGTGAGTGAAAATTCCCAGTAATGGAAAAATACGAATATCTCAGTAATGAAGCGCTCAAAATGAACGTCATTAGTCTCAAATTACTCCTGACGATCCCGTGCATTTAACCAATACACCAGCATCCCATAATCAGGAGAATTATTTCTGTCAACACTACAAATGTACATATGTATCAACATTGGCAGAAATAATTTGTCTAATTATGGGGTTCTGCTGTATTCAGTCGACGCATTGAATCGTGTGGAATAATTTAAGACTATCATCCTTAACTTTGAACCCTTAATTACGGAGATATTCGCATTTTTCCATCACTAGGAATTTTCACTCACCTGTCGGTATGATTTGGCTAGAAGTTTGAGAGAATTGCCACGGGCGGCGCCACAGGTCGAAAAAATAGTGGTATTCCGCGATTAAATACGATTTTAACAGTGTTCTAGTCATTTACTGTTAGTATCAATGGCTCGGAATTAATCTACGTTCTTTAAGCTTCAAATCGAGTGCTTTATCTAAACGAAAGCTATCCGTATAACGGTGTAAGAGCTGTCCAAACTGAACTAAACGAGGTGCGCATAACAAGACACAGTATCAACCGTTGCAAACTATTGTAATTTTAACAATGTTCTTGTGATTATTTTGTCTCAAGCAATAAATTATATTAATCTACGTTGTTTAAGCTTTAAATCTAGTGCTTGAGAAATAAAAATGGTGGTCATATAACTGTGTAAATGCGGTCAAAATATGTGCAACTAATTTGCGAATGATTCTTGCCATTATTGATATAGAAATTCACGGAGAGAAGAGGCATCCATTATTCCAACATGTTTCGACAGCTCTTACACCGTTATACGAACAGCATCCGTCTTGAGCAAGCACTTGATTTGTTCCTTAAAAAACGTAGAATGACTTCCTAGTATTGATAATAACAATAAGTGAACAGAACACTGTTAAAATCGGATTTAAATGCGCTATGTATTATTAACATGTGGCGCCATCCGTGGCAAACCGCAGAAATAGTTTGTCTATCAGTTTGGAGCGATTTATCATGGATGGCACCACCTGTCATTTGCGACTGCAACAACGAGAATGATTGTTGCTACTTTTTACACACATTCTCAGAGCCAGAACGGCATAAAGTACATGAAATTGAATTACAACTATTAATAGAAACAGTTGTGTAAATCTTTCGAAGAATTTACCTAGTACACTATTTTTGGTATTAACCCCTTGGCACCGGTGGACGAGATATCTCGCCACGTGATTCCGTTCATGACATGCTTTTACGAGATCGTCCAAAGCATATCATGAACGAAATCACGTGGCGAGATATCTCGTCCACCGGTGCGATGGGGTTAAAATTGATTCTAATCAAATAGCGTATACATACCTTAACTTTTACATGACCACTTACATGTATGTACATTGATACATTTTCTGTAATGTATCACTCAAAACAGATTATAAAGTATAAAAAGTTAGCAGACTAATTTTGTAACAAAAAATAAACAAAAGATGAAATAAAAATAACTGTTATCAAGAATTAATGAGCACATAAACATTTATTGGAACCTGAAATAATGTAATATAAACTGAAATCTGATTGTCCTGTCAAGTTTTGTTGCTTCATGTATTTCACGTTAATGTATTTGCCTAAGAATGATATGATCATACACATACTTATAAGAATTCTACCAGTCAAATGTAACTTGCTGAATAACGGTATATATCATTTTAGATGTATTATAAGATTAAAATGTACACTTAGTTGCAGCATGTTTCTATATCTGAACATTCTGTAACCTTTTAATTCTCATTTTCAAGTAAAACGTAAGTCTTACTTAAAAAATATTACCGTTACTGAGAACGATCAATGTATGTTCATGGAAACTAATGGAATACTAAATACTGATCACTCTGCATTAATCATAATTAGCCTGAAATACAAAATGAGCAACAATTTTAAATATGATAATACTACTAAGTCGGCGCAACAACAAATGGATTTCAAAAACTATATTATGTAAAATAGTTTATGAAAAATACAAATAACTTTTCTTGGAACAATACATAACTGAAAGATATGACTGACCTCTTACAATGTACGTTTATCGAGTACTTCTAAACATGGAAATACTCACTAATATTTTTTATCTTTATGAAATATATTAAAATATTAATGATATATTAAGAAACACGTCAAGTAAAAATATAACACTGGCCCTTAATTTTCTTCTTCATTTACTGGTGAATTCATTACATTATTTTCATTAACTTCCTTCTTCGTTGTAGCTTCATCTGCTTTTTCTACCATTTCTGAACTTTTCGTTATTTTCGTTTCTTCCTGTTCAGAGTCTTCCTCTTTATGATTATTTTCTTCCAAGGATTTCGGTATGTTGTTATGATTAACAGTCTTGCCACGATTTTTGGTAACTTTCTTTTGCTGTGCTGTTTCCTCCTTCTTTTTCACATTCTTTCCTCTTTTTGTTAATTGAATAGACTCTGTTCCTTCCAATTGATTACTCTGGACCTCTTGATTCTCGTTGTCGCTAGTATTAACAGCTTCTGAAGAGGATGATTCTCCTGTTACTTTTGAGTCGTCTTCATCTTTTGATGCATCTTCAGGACTGACCATATTCTTGCGACCTCTTGTGTTCCTTGAAGTAGCTTTCACAGGTTTGTTACTAGCTACTTTTTTCGTTGTTCTTACAACCGCACTTGGCTTTTCTATTTTAATAACATAATTTTTAATCTCATTATAACTGGTTTGTTTATTTTCATTATAAATAACTTTACCTTTTACATCATTATCAACTCCGGCTTTCTTCCTAGTTGCTTTTGCCTTTGTATTATTTTCCTTAGATACTGCTTTAGTATTAGCCTGCTTTGTCTTTTTTGTAGTCGGTACTTCTAAACTTTCTATACTCTCAGCTATACCTTTTTTGGCTTTCTCCCTAGATTTTGATTTTGCTACAAGTAAAATAATGTTACATGACAAATGACTATATGTTAAATATATATCCTAACAATTAAGAGAATAAAACCCATTTCACATTTTTATACAATGATCCAAATTTTTTCTCAGAGTTCTACAATTAAATAACAGATGAAACGATACATATTTTCCATTAACGAATAACTGTTATGTCGAGACAAACGTCGAGAGAACAGCTAAACGACGTCGAAGTACGCAAGAAGTTTGAAAACGTGTACATACATGAACCCGTGTCGGCAGTTTCCTCGACGTCTTTGGTTTTCCTAGCAGCCGATGCCTTAACTTTTGAGTTCGCTTTCGTTGGAACATTTTTGGCGGACATAGTCTTGTTCACCGGTTTTGCATTTTTAGTTACGACCGGCGCGGTGTTGGCGATATCAGTTTGCTCGATTTTCGCCGATTTCGCGGCTCTTGGCAATCGCACTTGCTTCTCTTCGTCGCTTTTACTCGCAGTCTTCGCCGAAATTTTTTTTCTTTTCGGAGGCGATAAATCGCCGGCTTCTGCGACTCTGTCTACAACCTCCGCATCAGCATGTTTCGCGGTTTTTCGGGGTGGCATCGTGCTCTATCAATCTTATTTAGAATCACCTCTGAACAAAGTCGATGCGGTTCGATTATTCTATTCCCCTTATGTAAATACTACTGATATCGATACAACAAACAACTACCTTTTATGTATCCTCGTTTTTGATCGTTAACTGGCGTCCCAACGTGCTACGATCAGCTACGATTATTCGATGTTAGCAAGTTACACCACTAACATAGTAGCAGATCGGCAGCTTCAACTTCGGACTTGGTTTGATAATCGACAATCGATTTTTGGTTTGACAAATGGCGTCCGGATTATCTAACAATGACTAAATATTAAAAAATGTTGATAAATATCTGTAAATCTGTTGCGCACATTTCTGGAAATCGTAATGAAACAAATGAATGTTTTTTGCGCAATTTTTTTATATTACTTAAGAATCGAGCCTAAGACCTGCTAAAACCCACAAGTGTTGTTCCCTTCGTAATCGTTTCACACGTATGCTAATTTATCGTTTAAATGTATTTCACTGATTCATGTTCATCTTCAGTTTTATTTATTCTAACTATAATGTAAGTTTTCTGAAAAATTTCTTTAATTTTTAAGGTAATACTAATATTTAGAATGTTGAATATGTATCACCTTTTGCGAAAGAAATGCGGAATATGTTTTCATCGATTTATATATACTTATACATACATACATTCGATAAGTCGATGCATGCATTGCATATATATTTCTCACATTACAAATGTATGTTTCTATAGTTTGATTAACAAGCATAGAAATTTTAATTGAATTTATTTATTAATAAACAAAAAAATTCTTAACTTTCGTACAACTCTTGATTTATTATGTTTATGTTTAATTTTTTTATATCATTTAAGAACAAAATCCTAGCACTATCCCGTACCTCTACACTCTACACTCTACACACGATTCATTTATAAAACTTGAATGATGTAAATATATTTACTATATATATAGTTAACAAATTAAAAAATACATACATGTATTTGTATTTTGTTCGTGGTTATAGGGATCCGAGTATCATTTACAGACAGATATCATTCATAAGAATACATGTTATGGTATTACAAATAAAGACTGTACCATTCTGGGTAATTTTCATATTTACAATAAAAGTGAGTAGAAGTAAACTTCAATATCACTGATGATCACTGAACTGAACGATGATGATGTTATTACGATTTCACGGATCACTGTGTTGTATGTAATCAATTGTGATGCAGTGATGCTCTATCGAACTCACGAACTGTCATTCATGCAGCATGCGTGTAAACAAAAGTCGCCTTAATTTGTTCACAGAAATTGAATCAATTTATTTTATTAAGTACACGCTGCCAATTAAGCCACTCCTTTCTAATTTCAGGAGTCTATAAAAGGTGAGTGGTATCAACACCATAACCTACAACCGTTATGTTAAATTATTGGTTAGTAACAATACAATATTTACGTTATTTCTATAGAAATGAACACCAGCAAAAAGATCAACGTGAATTTTTCGTCTCTGGTGGGTCTAAAAGCAGAACTTTTGAGGAAACAGACTGAAGTAAATGAAGCTAAGCTGAAGTCAGAAATCAATTACACTGTACCAATAGTTAAGAAAAAGCCAAAAATAGTTAAGGAAAAGAGTACAGAAAAAAATATAGAAAAAACAGAATATATTGAAGATACAAATACCCATAAAAAATCAAAGCTAATGTTAGAAGCAAAAGCAAGATTATATGAACGATTAAAAAAATCCAAAAACAGTAATGATAATTTCCTTGTTGATTTTACAAATAAATCAGATGAATCTGAGGAAGAATCATTACTAAAAGATGACAAAGATGATGATGCATCATTGAAAAATGAAGATGATTGGGTGGAATATGAAGATTGCTTTGGTCGTACAAGGAAATGTTTACGTGAGGACTTACCTCTCATGCAAGAGAAAGATAACTTGATAAAGCAGCAGATTATAAACAAGAAAGGTATTGATCCAAAGACTAATGATAATATAGAACAAACTTTTGTTGAAGAAGAGAAAGAGCCTGAAATAGAAATTATGAGACGAAAATGGGAAGAGCAAACAAAGAAGTTAATAGACAAGGTAGACATACACTACCAAGATGTTTTGTTTGATGAAGCCAGAGCTCATGGTGTTGGTTATTATGCATTTTCACAAGATGAAGAGGAAAGAACTAAACAACAAGAGAACTTGTCCAATTTAAGAAAGGAAACAGAACGAAAACAGAGAGAGATTAAAGAACTTAAAGAGTTGCGAGAAAAAATGGAAAATAACAGATTAAAAGCTGCTAGAATTAGGCAAAGAGTCAGAGCAGGATTACCAATAGAACCAGAAGAAGATAGTATCAAGGTGAAAGAAGAAAATGAATTGAGCCTAAATGCATCAGAGATTAGTAATAAAGAACAGACAACTGAAGTTACAAACGAGAATTGTATTGAAACCGAAAAGAGTGAAGAAGAGAAAACCATAGAAAAAGAAAATAAAATCAGAGCATTAGGAGAATTATTGGGCAAAAGGAATCATTGGTATGAAATGTCGCAAGAAGAATGGATACATAAATGTAGAAAAGTTAGGCTTAGTGAATTTGGACCAGTATATGATAATTTTAAAAGTAGTGGTTATCTGATCCCTGATAATAATGACCACAAATTTGATCGTTCTGAAACAATTATTCAAACTGAATTACAAAGCAAAAATGATAGGAATACCAATACTTATGATATACCACTTCCTTCTACTTTGCTAAAAAGTAATGCCAATACTGAAGACATTACTCTTCCCCAAACAGATTCTACTACTCAGTATGACTCTGTTGTTGCAAACATAACTCTGAATGATATACAGAAGCAAATGAAATTTAACAAAAGCATAGATGAAGAAAGTATAGCAGCAGGTCTAAGATATTTAAGAGAGAAATTTGAAGAAAGTCAGAACACTTGAAACGTTATACTAGAAAAGACTACTTTCATTTTTAAACAAACCTGACAAAGTACTAAAAAATCGAAGAAATATATACAAACTCTTGTAAATACTCATATGTATATAAATGTATACAATGTAAAATATACTACAGATCCTCTTTAATACATTTTACATAAAAAATATTGATACGTTAATGACTCCTGAGCCTCAAGACCATTTTAATAGATGTCTGTTAATCTTCTGTATCTTCATCCATCAGTGCTGCATAATCATCTACACTACCTGTACAAGATGATTTTACCAGAAATTAATTGTAACAACGCAACATGTAAGTTCATGGCAAAGAAATAAAATATTACCAGATAAATTAACATTAAGAAAAACTGAACCACAAGTGGGACATGTCACAGGGTTGTGAACTGTAGCATATTGTTTTAAGCAATGTAAGTGTAATAAACTTTGACAGTGGTCGCACCTCTTGCTCTAAACAGAATAAAAAGAAAATGTAATTTGTAGTTTAATGCTATAATTATATCCATTCTTTATAAGAACTTACATAAAAGATAACTTGCTTACAAAGGCAACAAGTACTTATATTACCCTCATAAGTAGCTCGAAAATATGGCATTAATTCTGTTATACTTCTTATGCCCATGTAATAATTACCATTCTGTAAACATAAGAAACTATGTAACAAATAAAGTATAAAAGTTTTATTTGTCTTATTATTATTACCTTATAAGCTAACCATTTTCTATTAACTGCATCGTTCAAAAATTCTTCACCCATTGCTTTTGATAACTTAACATCTGGCAAAGAACACAAATTAAGACATGATGTACTTTGAGCGAATCCATTACTTGATGTTATGATTTCAGAAAATATGTTTCTTAATAAGGCTAACTGTCCTTTTGAAAATTCATTTTGAAATCTATAATAATTTGTGGTTTTAAACAAAAAATTAATGGTAATGTTAATCAAATTTGAAATATATGTATATACCTGGTTACTTCATCAAGCACAGTACTTATTAAAACCCAATATACTTGACCTGTAATTTCACACTGTGCTTTCTTGATTAACATATTTAAAGGTTGTAACTGCTCATTTATATGATTTATTACCAATGATATTTTATCATCGTCTAAAAAAATGTATAATTTCATCTACAAAGTATATGCACAAAACACAATAAATATACATTAAACAAAGTTTACTACAACATAAAATTCACTTACTAAATAATTTAATAACCAAATCTTTTATCTTATTTTCATCCAGAAGACCTTCGTGAATGATTATTTGTAAAAGTATTTTGTGTTTTTCCGTATAAACCATTTTTCTGTATTATTATTGTCATAAACAAAAACGTG
The DNA here is from genome assembly GCF_001272555.1 of Dufourea novaeangliae. Lineage (NCBI taxonomy): Eukaryota > Metazoa > Arthropoda > Insecta > Hymenoptera > Halictidae > Dufourea > Dufourea novaeangliae. Next base: position 241,533 of record NW_015374140.1, on the reverse strand, counting down.
ACAAGGGGGTAAGTATTATGTATAAAAACATAGATATCTAAATAGTAATTCTCTATTACAATCTTTTAGAATTGAATTCTATCAATTTTAATGTAGAGGTACACCAGGAGAGCTGAGGAGAGCTCACGAGAAACCCTCCAATCAAATTTGTTCGTGACAAAGAAAGCGAACAAAAACACAAGATCAAGTGAGATAGAGCGATAACAGAGTAACACGTGTACTGATGTTAATGACGTGGCGTCTTGCAGTGCTAAGTATTGGTGACTATTGGTCGGCGAAATACCCCTCTTGGCCCTGTGCCGTCATGGATGATTTCTTCTGAGCAACACACTTTACCTTTTACTACATTTTAAAATCTCCAGTAAGCAATACTTAACGAAACAAACATAAATCAAACATAAAATACGAGTCCAAAGTATAGCTAATAAAGTTTACAAATAATGTTGAGACACTTATTCCTGCTACAGAGTGTTTCTCATGCTGCATCGAGGAAACTAAATTTCGGAACGTAATGTGAATCGAGCAGTGATTTTGACGTAATGAAAAAAGACGTATGGGAATCACTGATGCGACATGCTGCACTTTCACTGCATTATTATCGACGGATGAAAGTCAACTTGAATGCTGCAGCAGTTATCATAAGCGCAATTTAGGAGGGGGAAAAGAGACTACTATAAGTTGTATTGTTGACATTAAAATTGTTGCGTAATCATTACGCCGTAATGAATGTCGTCTTCAAACTGCAAAGTTACAATTAATATAAATTACAGTAAAACGAAAATCTTAAATCCACGTAAAATTCATCTGTAATCTAGGCATTTTACTACCTTACACTCAATCAACATGATCAACATCCATCAAGTATAAACAAGTATAAATAAGAAGCGAGAATCGGGTATGAGTTCGTAGTCCTCTATCGATGGATTCGCGAAACGTCAGCGTTTCGCCCAGTTTTGCCAGAAGAACATGATCCATCCTTATGCAAATTAATATGCATTTATTGGAAAGGCGAAAAAAGAATATTATCGTTACACGTTAAAACGGGGTAGCAGAACCGATCAAACACGTAGGAAGCATATCTGTTGGGTCTATAGTACAGTGTAGTACAGGCCACTACAGGCACAGGCTGTATCGTGAGGGCGCGAGGCCGCGACCCTGAGCCCGATACGCGCGACGCGGAATAGAGCGTTTCGGGAGCAGAAAAGTGCGCGGAACGAATACGTGTCAAACTCGGTCCACGAATACGGAAAGTAGAACAGCATCGTGTGGTGCACACGGGTATCTTGCTATCGTTTACGTGCGTAAAGGTCGAGAGTTCATGATCATTCATCGGCTCGAAACGATGATTTTACAAGACATTTGACCGACGATCTTTCCTCTCCTCGCTTTTCACTGCCGAAAGAATCGGAGTCCAGACGTCCAGAGACTGTAACACATCAAGAACTTTCGTTCGACCGATTTTCGTAACGCGACGTATAACCTGTCAGGAGTTTGCAGCCTTACGATCTCGACCTGAAAGAGCAGTGTGAAAGTGTGAGATACTGAGACACCAGAAAGCGAAAATGCCGCTTTTCGGTAAAAAGGATTCGAACAAGAAGATCAAGAAGGATGGAAAAGATGAAAAATCACCGTCCGTCGAGGATAAGTACATCCTGAAGGAGTTGCTCGGAACGTACGTATTATACATCATTACGGACTGCGTATTGGACCGTAATGGAATTATCACACCTATGTAGATATCCATCGAATTCTCGAGTGTGTATCGCTTGTAATGGCTGTTACGTATAAAGAATGTTTTGAAATTGCTTAACCGAACGCTATTATATAAATAATAGTATGTACATATTTAATGTTTGAAAAATCGTTCGGAATGTTACACATGAAAGTTGACCACCATTTACTGACTATTTAATTGACGTGTACTTTTAAAATGAAAGTTATACTTTATTAATCCTTTAATGAAACCTATGATTTATATGATACAGTACATATGTTAACGGTCACTTTATACAGCTACCTACAATTTTTCTTTTGTTTAGTCGTTGATGTTTCTTAAAATATTGAAGTATGGAAAGTGCTTTCTGTTAGTAGAGAATATTGTACAAGATTTCTTAATTTAGTGCATGCATATATAAACAGGAGAACATATGCAATATACAATACATATGTATATTTCATAGCATGAGGGATATCAATTTTTTAATACTTTTGTACTAAATATTGATAATGTTCTATTTATAGTAATTAATAGTAAAAAGTACATTTATTACTTACTTATATGAATTAATATTACAATGAAAGTACAGGAATATACATATTAGGGATTTACATTGAAATTCATATCAAAATATGCTGTAATCAATTGCATATAGTCTGTCATTAAATGAAAAGTCTGGCAGTGAATGTTGCAACATTTGCAGCAATAAACAATTGGGAATAATTACATAAGTCTTCTTACATTGTAATGCAATATGCTACCTTGTTGTAATTAATAATTTAATTTCTGTGATAAGCTTTGTGCCAAGGATTTAAAATTGAAATTAACACTGATATTTTAGATTAATATGACATTCAAGAATTTTATGTGTTTCTGTTTTATATATTGATAATGTGTACTTTTTAGGGGTGCTTTTTCTGAAGTACGCCTGGCAGAAACTAAGGAGAAGCCTGGTCAAGTGTTTGCAGTGAAGATCATTGACAAGAAAGCACTAAAAGGGAAGGAAGACTCTTTAGAAAATGAAATCAAAGTTTTGAGAAGGTAATGTACATTAGGATTTTCATTCTTTCATGGGTAAATAAATCAGTTACCTTATCTTTTATCTGCATACTTGTTACAGATTAATGCATCCAAATATTGTTCAACTGTTAGAAACATTTGAGGACAAGCATAAGGTTTATTTAGTTATGGAATTGTAAGTTATTATTTACTATTCTAATGTAAAATTATAGACAGTGCAGATTTCAGAATTCTTTGTTTTCTTCTGTTAGAGTCACTGGTGGAGAACTTTTTGATAGAATTGTTGAAAAAGGTTCCTATACAGAAAAGGATGCATCTGGTTTAATAAGACAAATTCTTGAAGCTGTTGATTATATGCATGAACAGGGTGTCGTACATAGAGATCTCAAACCTGAAAATCTTTTATATTATAGTCCACATGAAGATAGTAAGATTATGATTAGTGACTTTGGTTTATCGAAAATGGAAGACTCTGGTATCATGGAGACTGCTTGCGGTACTCCAGGATATGTTGGTAAGATAATAAAATGTTTTTGTGAACAGATAAAGATACAGATGGGAAGAGAATTAATTATGTATTTATGTGCACAGCTCCAGAAGTCTTAGCTCAGAAACCATATGGGAAGGCTGTTGATGTATGGAGCATAGGAGTAATTTCTTACATTTTATTATGTGGATACCCGCCGTTTTACGATGAGAATGACGCTGTCCTGTTTGCACAAATTTTGAAAGGTAATAAGATTATTTTTGGGAGAATACTTGTGGCATTTGGAAGGACTATACTATCATTTCAACTTAGTTACTACTTTTAGGACCACACAACCAACAAGCACATGCAATTGTTCATTAACTTGAAATTTTCATTTTTAAGGTACTATTCTAGTTTTTGTATGCTGCTTTATACATGCTAGTATAGTAAGTAAATGACATTCTGTGTGCGACCGCGTTTCTTCTTCTAAAAACTATTAGCTGTTAATTTATTAAAAAAAAAAAAAAAGAGGACACATTAAAAATTCGTTTTTAGTATTATATAGTACACTGTATAGTATTATCAATTATCGAGGAGTCTTTGACGCAAGTAAAAAAAAGATAAACTTTAGCTAACAGTATTTCTTCCAAATAAATTGTTTAATTTATATGAAATACTTCATAATAAAAAATAAAATCGTCTACTCTATAGCAAAGAGCTAACCAGACTGTTATAGGTGAATTTGAATTTGATTCGCCGTTCTGGGACGATATCAGTGACTCTGCAAAGGATTTCATACACAAGTTGATATGTGTCAATGTCGAAGAACGCTATACTTGCAAGCAAGCCCTTGCACATCCTTGGTAAGATCATTATTACCCTCAAATATTTCACACTGTTTGTTTCACTTGAAATTGCATTTGTTTTTCTATGTAGTCACACAGAATGAGTAATGAAGTTACACTGAAAAATTAACACCATTCTATAAAACCTTAGAGTATATTCTTGGCTCTAAACATTTCAAAAGTCGTGTTTTAAAAGTCAAGCAATAAAAACATTACAGGAACAGAATTGCCTTTAATAATATGATAAATATGGAATCAGTAAGTAAAAAATTACATTTATCTTGTCATCCAGTAACATAACATATTTTAAAAATACTGGTTGCATTCCCGGATGTGCAGAATAACCGAGTGTGCATTACAAATCTAAGATTAAAATATCTGTTTTTCCTGCATTGTAATGACGAATAATAGTCAATAAATTAACACAATAAAAGTCAATGAATGAATGTACGTTGGATAAAACAAGACTTTTTAAAAATACATTATTACTGTATAATGTCGGTACCATTCTATAATGATAATAAAAATTCAAGTGGTGTTCGCCGACGTGTTCATAAAACAATATGCTGTGTATCGTAGTGTCTATTTTCTTTTTAATGTGATATTGCGCAATTGATTTTTTCAGGATATCCGGCAACGCAGCTAGCAATAAAAATATCCATGGTACTGTATCGGAACAACTTAGAAAGAATTTCGCCAAATCAAGGTGGAAGGTTAGTATGGTTGAATGATTTTCAACCCGCTGATTGTATGTGTTTGCTCGCCAGGCTCCGTAGGAAAGTCTTCCTCATCTCTCATGGTTGCAGCAAGCCTATCACGCAGCCACGGTCATACGTCAAATGCAACGGCTGGCTCTCAACAGCGGCCAGCAACAGCAGCAGGGTCCAGGATCAACAGGCCCCTCCAGCGGCAACCCCATGCCATACCCCGATCAGTCGCAATCCAACAACCCCAGTCACCAAGCCAGATCAGTGGAACCTCCGAACAACCTCAATTGAAGCAAATACTTGAGCCGCCGTTGCCCGTATCAAGCTTGGTGGCCTCAAATCCTATTCCCATTGCGATCACCCCAAATTCACCACTATACTTACGCAACAAACGCTTCAAGCTGTGGGGTAGCACACGCACTGCTCTGTCTACTCTCTTTCAGACAAATATATCGTATCTTAGAAAGCAACGGAAGTATAAGAAAAGCTGAGTCACGCAACTAAATTTTCGTCTACGAGAATACTTACTCGAAGCCGTTGGATATGGCGTTTCAACTCCCTCGCCAAAACTATTTAATTTGGCGCAGGGATTTGTATAGATTTCAGCTAATCCGCTTTTATTCGGTGGTCTCCTGTGACACGGTTACCACTAGTTATGTACATTACAGACCTATGTAACAGCCCGCGTGATACAAAGCGATTTTCCATGTTTTTTTTTTCCACTTCGCTGGCTCTCTTCGGACAGTCGCGCATAGAGCTTCATTGTGTTAATACACATATTAACAATAGAATCGAATATCTATAGCTATCAATAGAAGTTTCATGGCGATATGTTAAAGGTTATTGATTTGATCGAGCGAGATCTATCATAGGTGTGTATCTGAACGATGTTACATAAATTGTGAAATTTCATATGACACTTTGCAAGAAATCTTGCTGGATCAAATCTAAGTGAATGTGTATAAAACAAGAACTAATGTTAACAGTACAACGACAAGTTTTTATCTTTTATAAAGTTCGGAGTAATGAATAGTGGCTGTTTAGATGATTTTTTGCAATGTAATAGCCTTGTTGTATCCTGGCAAATATGTTTCAAATTTCATAAATATAACTTCTTGCCCGGTACCTTTAGAGCAAATGGTACAACGGAATGTAACACTTTCTGAAATAACATTTTGATAGGTACTAAAAAAAGACGAATTTAGCGAAATGATTTCTGTAAAACGGGATCACTTTTAATTAGCGAGAAAAATCTTGCTATACGAGATCGTGTTGTGAGACTGTATAAGATCTGATTTCAAGTAATCCTTACTCTTACGTTTCGTTGATAACTAAAATATATATATGTATATTTTATTTCATAACATAGGTAAATGCAAGTGTTTGTACCAAGCCATGTACAGTCCACTGGATTATAAAATGTACATTGTGTACACAGTATACTCTTTCTGTTACATAGTGATATTGCTACATTTTTAAGAAACTCTGAATCAGATCTGTTAAAAACTAGATATAATATATGCATACATACATGTATATTAATGTCCTGATATTTTTAATCATACATTGCACTAAGAATGTCAGCAAATGTGTACATAATACATACACGATTCCTCGTTTGTCTCTTTGCAAAATGCAAATATAAAAAGCAAATTATATAGTTTCAGGTATTAGAATCCTACAAAGTTCCTTGAAAGTAAACGCACGATGCATATTTTTGGAAAATTTGTAACCACGTTCAGTTTTTAATACTTTGCATGTTTCTTGAACTACAGATAAATTAAAATTGTCTTGTGTCAAAAAAATCTGAAGTACAAACTTTACGTTTAATTAGTTACGCATTCATTGTCTAGATCCGAATATATATTGCAATAAGAATGTACATATTGTTTATATATGTTCCATTTTTTCAGTAAACATCTAATTAAACGCCATCAATACATTGTGATCATGCAAATATTTTTGTATTTAATACTTCTTTATGAAATATCGACATTTATTGTATACTAATGTCACTGCATATAATCTTGCTCTTTATATTTGTATCTTATTACAGTGTTGAAATACGCAGTATAACAAATATTTTAATGAAAGGCTTGAGGAACATTTTTATTATACAGTGGTACTACTTTATTTTTTTATAAATACTTGCAGTCAAGTGCAATAATACCATAATCTTGTGATAAATGATGTTATTATGGTTACACTCAATAGTAAATCAATATTAATATTAACGATCAATGTTAAGAATTTTAATTAACACTGAACAACCCTTTCAATTGAAATATGTACAATAATTTTTTGGAGTAATCAGCATTAGCATTTTGGAGTATTTTTACAGACATTTCAAGGCTTTGTTACATGAGTGAACAAAAAAAACAATTTATTGTGTAGCGCGCAAAATTGTATTTTAAAGGAAAACAATTTGATGTTTCTCGTGTCCTTTGAAACGTGCTTTTAAATAAATCTACATCGTATATAATCAATCTAAAAAAAAAAACATATTCTATAGATATATTCACATAAAAAAACTTATGTTATTTATCGAACAGGCACTCAGTTTATTATAAACTACTGCAGTCTTTTCTCTTTAACTTGTGAATTACAAATATGATAATAACTTTGGACACTGTCGCATTAGACATCCGTCCGTGTACCGGGCACTATTCGTATAGTAAACAATGTGTGAAAAAAAGTCGAAGGGATGCATTAAAGGTTACAAAATCATTTTTTGAATCGATACTAGTTATTCTAATCATAAGGTAGCTGATTATAATGTTCTTCAAACATTACGAAAATTTAGTGTTAAAACGTATTTACGAAGAAGAATAAGCTGAACGCGATGGTGATCATTATTTTATCCAAATGCTTTCATATCAAAATTAATTGAATTCGAGTTAATAAAAGGCCATTATAAAGTGCCTTGGATGACACGATGATGGAACAGTAAAGAGGAACATAAAAACTATAAACCAATACACTGTGAATAAAAATTACACTGTTCCTTAGTCTTGCTCCCTTCTAGTAATAGTAACTCTTTGTTACTTCCTATATACAGTTGCCTATTCGTACTGCACACTTAAAATTTTATTTTATACTGGTAATTACAATTATATTTTTTACATTACCAACATCGTGTTATCTAATAAGAACAGATCATTATAAAAACATTTATTATCCTGATATTTATACATTATTAACGAGCTTATAATTTAAAATTCTAAAAAGGAAGTAACAGGATCTTAGCTCGTATTTACAACTCCTTATCCTCCAAAAAAAGAAGAATGAAGAAGACCGCGCCACACGAATAAACATATCGGCAGGAACATTGCACATGTGATGTAAAAATAAGCTGATTTTAAATAGCAATGGAAATGTCTTGTTACCGAAGTCTTATTCGAGAAAATAATATAAAAAATGTCAGACTGATAGAGTACATATGAGAGTGAAAGAAGAAGAGCATGAAAGAGAGCGAACGCAAGACAGGGAGAATGTACGATTAATGAAACAAACTTTTAATTGTTGCCTATAAATTAAGCGTAATGCTCCTACATATATATATATATATTAACTGATATAGCAACAAACTTCTTCCTATTGTAATTCTCTGATTGCATAAGCCTTGTAATTGTTATGCTTAAATTTATGCATGTGGAGATATAAGTATCGAATGTCTCATTGTTAAATTGTACATGATAAGAAAAGGTAGTTGCTTCTAGAAAATTAATGAACAAGTTTGTCACATCTATGGCGACGGATATTAGTATTCAGAATACAGTTGATCTAGTTTACAGTGCCAATATATTCGTAATCATTGAAAAACTGATGGAAATTACCGATTTAAAGTTTCTGTAAACAATTCACTTTGAGCAACCAAGGATGTGAAAGTAGAGATTCTGGAGATTGGTAGTAAATACTACTTGTTCACAAAGCTGGCTTGTGATTATGAAAATTATAAAAAATGGACATTAATTACTCAGCTTTCAAGATTAACATATTTTTATCAATTTCTTGATTGTGGTGCTACTTCATAGAATGTTGATGAATAAAAAAAAAACATATATATATACGATGCAGCTGATTTACCTTTTTAGTTTGTTATATTTATAGCACAGTTACTTTTTCGTATACACTCTAAAGAGCTAAATTAAGTCGTAAGACTATTAAAAATAATGGAAATATTAAACGCTGGTAGCTTAAAACATATGAGAAATAACAGCTATTCTTTAAATTATTACACATTTATTGGAATTTCCTTTTGAATAAGAAAAGAAAAGTGTGATGACTGAAAATGATAATGAGGATGATGATGATAATAATAGTAATAGTAAAAATGAAAATAATAATAGTGATAATATCAATAATAGTAATAATCTTTTACAAAATTGTCTGTGTTTCCGCTTAAAATTAAGCTACATTTTTTATACAATTTACTTTCAAAGCATTAACAACGATATGCTCGAGTTTATAATGCTTAACTGATGGTCTGTAGTCGTAACAGTTGAAATTCCCACATAGTAGATTAAGTAGAAAATGTACACAGTGGCTGCCTTAGTCTGACATTAAATTATACATTAAGAATATATAAATTGTGTAGGATGTTTGATGTTTGTTTAAACATAAGTCGGTTGATCAATGTGAGTGTAATAATAATTTCGTAAACGAAAACAGTTTACATTATATTCTATACACACTATAATAGTTTATAATATACATAAATGAAGTTATACACTTTTAGATCTGTGATTATGTATACATGCAATTGATTTTATATTCAGTGAAACCATTACTAAAATTATATTCATACCGTAGTTTACGAATGCTACAACACAATAGTACTAAATATATACAGATGCTTATCAAGGCAGGATATTCACATACTTTTAATTGTAATATAAAAGGAACTGATAAATTTTACAGATGTTTTACGTTTATTGTAGAATATAATGTAAACTTTTACACTACACAGTAGTTAATTGCGATTTTGTTTTTAATATACATTGACTTAATTATATGATACATGTAAAATTCAACTTATGTTTCAAGCACATATTAATATTGTGTAATATACGATATAAATGATATATACATAAATTTACTGTGGCAAAAAGAGTTCATGATCAAACTTAACATACACAATGAAAGATACCTATATACGAAAAAAGACATAATAAATTATAAAGTAACTATTTCAATTTCTAAAAGTAGCAGCCACAAAAGATTAACTTTCACACCAACATGTAATATATTACTATGCAGCATTAATAATAGCACTTAATCGACATTAATTTACTTGGTTTTTAGAAACTGCATTCTACCTTTTCCAATCCAATTTGATATAATTTCTTCCTATTGAATTGCTTTGATAGTACCTGAATGTTCAATTGAAATGAACATGAGAAAGTAACATAAATAAAAAATATATATTTGCATATTTATATATACGTGTATGTATATATATACATAAATATATATATATATATATATATATATATATATATATATATTATATGGTGTGACTTTTTGGTACATTTAAAAAAAACTATTGGACCCTTCTAATTCACTTATGTAATTCTTCAGCAAACAATTCTTATCAATACTTAAACACAATATGCTTCATACTGTTTGTTTTCAACTGTTGTGTTTCTATACTGTGTACGAATGACGAGCACGATTCGTCGCTTTACTTTATACAATTCATACTCCTTACAAGTAATTATCGAGTTTCAATATTATGAATTTAATGAGACAAGCAAAACCTTCTTACATTACAACAGATATAAGGTTCAGCCTTCATATGCATTTAATGCTTCTCGTAATTTATCTACAATTTTTTGATAAAATGTAATCTGTTCCGTGAGATGCGTTTTCATGGCTTGATTTATATATATTTCTTGCTCTGTCTGAATATGTGATTCCTCAGCGAGCAGGGCTCGCGCTATTATATCCGTTCGATGAGAAAGTTCTCGCAACTGCTGCGGTTCCATTTTATGTTCACTGACTAATCTTTCACAGTCTTTCCTCTTTTGTACAGCACTCTAGTGAAAAAACATATACTGTTAGTCATATAGTATTTTGTGTAATAGAATTTACAGATAAACACTCTGCTTCTCTTTTGTTCACCTTATGTATACTGATTACATCTGGGAAATTACTGATAATTCCCCTATAAATATGAAACTTATCAGCAAGAGGTTCCCAATCGAACTTGGGTTGCTCTTCGTACAACTTGCCTATGTCATTATAAGCTTCACCTGTAACTTTCAATGCATGAGTCAATCTTCCTCGGCTGCTATCATCAACTTCCAGTGCATGACTCAATGCCGTGAAAGACTGACTAATCTTCTGAAATTCTCTTTTATACAGAACTAGATTTTTCTTTGTCTGATCAACAGCCATGGCCATGAAATTCTTCACTACAGGATCTAAGCCACTTATAAATTTACTATAAGCATCCGTTTGTATTTCCACTTTTATAGCATCTAAGGAGCTTTCGGGACATTGAATAGCATTAAAGTAATTTACACCTATTACTTCATCCTTTTCCGCTAGCCTCTTGCCAGCCTTCCACCTTTTCTCATCTGTACAAGTTATGAAATGCTCCCAAACACGGCTACGTGCTAGTACAGGATGTCTACAGACATAATCAACAAACTCCTGCAGTTGTGTACGTCGGTTTTCTATAAATTGTTTTTCATATCTTCCTGATATTTGTTTATCAGGCAGTGGTGGAATTGGAATGAAACAATATTTTTCTTCCAAACGTTCATGCAGCCAATCAAAATGTTTGTATCTTCTTGAGACTTGAATGTTGTTGAACTGTTACACAGAGAATTAGTGGTATTATTATTATATCAGTGGTACTTGATAATTAAAAAAGTAAAAAAATGTAAAATGATGCATATCTAAATACCGTAGGCGTGAGTTGATAAACTATAAAACTTTTAAGACCCTTCAGCTTGGACTCCTTTTTAGGAGATGTTACCACACAATTGTAGGATTCTCCTTTTGGAACCCATCTACAATGCCCTCCTTCCACTTCCTCTACATATATTTTTTCACTTTCAGAGATAGTTGGTATTCTAATCCCTGATAAAAAGCTATCTTCACCTGACTTTATTAAAGTAGAAAATTTATTGTTTTTCTTTGGTATATTTGGCATAGGCCTTTCAGGTATCACAGAATGAATGGTTTGCATAGAAAAAGCATCTCCATAATCAATGGTGCTATGTTCTTGTGTTAACTGTATTGTATGCTGCTGTTGTTGTTGTTGCTGATTAGGAACATAGGCTTGTGTTTGACCAACTTCTGAATCATCATCCCAATCATCATCCCAATAATCTCCAGAACTTTGCTGGGACGATGTCATGGCACCTAATACATAAAAATATTCACATATTGTATAATCCTTATAATAATCCTTTAATAAATCCTTTGATATACAAATTGTTAATACTTGACATGGATGCTGCAGCTTCTACAACTTGAACATAAGCTGCTGGAAATAGTCCAGATTTTCCACTTTGATTGAAACCTTCGCACCAACCATCACCTACATTGTCTCTCATGACAGTCAACACTTCTCCTGCTACAATAGATAATTCGGCTGTTCCTGATTCTCCTGTAAAGTCATACAGTGCCCTTACCTATTTAGAAAAGAGAAGTTGGAAGTTAAATGCGAATGTTTGAAAGATTGAAATACAAAGGAACTATATTTAACTAGTATATGAATGAATGAGTCATAACATGTTGATCAAACTTTACAACAATGTATCCGATAGTTTGTCGGTATCATCAATAGGTTTTTAGATACATACCTGATGACCCTCCATCGTAAATACATGCACCCACAGTTACGTCAAATACCAACCGCTAGCACGACAGATTTTCGTCTTCTCAATTTAAATTATTTGATTGCACCCGGTCACATACCTATACCGATCACCTCAGCCGTATGACTGACATTTACGTATTTGTGGTTAGACGTGTGTGCGATTCCGTGCCACATAAATGGAAATATTAAACGACTGTACTGTACCATTAAGTACTCGTCGCGGCGCATAACACCCATAACACGCTTTCGTGACTTCAAAAACCTACGCTTTCCATAAATGGCCGGGTTGTATCGTTGCTGATCATTGCAACAAGTTGTAAATAAAGTCATCAAGTTTAAAGTCACGGACGGCGAAATGATATAGATGCATTGAAAGAATTTTTATCGTTGTTTTATCACTCGAGGTGAGATACGAAGGCACGGGGCACGGAAATTTATGATTTGTCATTGAAACTTAGATCGCCTCTGCGAGTTAATTCGCGAATAAACTTTTGCTCAAGACTGTACAGCTGAAACTCCAGAATTAAGTAAATTTTCTGTACAATTAAAGTGTTAGATAAGTACAACCTGTTGTACTAAATGTTAAAAAAGAAGTTTAATTCCTCCTTTAAAAATCAAACATAATGAATTACAATTAATTTATTGAATTACTGTCTATCATATCAACATGTAGACTTGACAAGATTATCAAACTAATGAAATAAATAAAATAAATCTATTTTCTTCTCTTTTAATAAAATAACGAAAAAGAGTTCGTAAGGAATTGAAATAATGTATACTTATTGCAATTATGTTCTAGATATTTAATGTAGAGGAAAAATAAGTATTGACCATACTTGGAGAAAATTTTATGATTTTTTACTTTTTAACATCACATATGACGTTTAATATTACAGACGTTTCAATTGTTGTTACTATTCCTTCAGTGCAAAGATTTTGACTCCTTTGCATTCTGAAGGCTTTGAGTAATATACAATTTTGCTAAACTCTGAGCACAGAATTGAGAAATGTGCTCACTGTATGTATTAATCTGTCCAGCTACAATCATGGGGTTTAGTCTTGGTGGAACAGGTACAGGCCTCATCAATTTATTAATATCATCATCTGGTAATGGAGGCTCATCTTTAGCAGCCCTGGCTGCATTCTCTTGAGCCCTCTTGGCCAAAAGCCTGTTCTTCTCTTGTTGTTGACGAACAACTAACTGTTGGTACCTATTAAACTTCATAGCTTCTTGATTCAATTCGTCTACACGATCCATCATACAACGTAGCTGATTTTCCAAAACAGTAGCTGTTCCCAGGTCTAAGTATTTGGTACCCTCCTCCTCGGGGATCATCTCTTCCAGTTCAGACATCATTATATTCGTCAGATTACTATTCTTTATTACAACTGGTATCTCAATGAACAGGTTTTCATAACCAATTTTCAAGGTCCTTAGAGCTTCAGGTGTAAATTCACCTTCCTTGTACATTTGAATAGCTTGGGGAGTAAGTCTATATGCTTTCAGTGTCAAGAAACCCCTGGCTGATTTGGCAGTATCATATATAAGAACCACAGATTCTTCTATGGAAGTCTGATAGTGATATTGCGATTCCAACAGTGAAACATTCAAAAAGTTTCCAACATCTGCACTCTGGTACCAACCGACATGGAAGTGATCAACATTGACCCTACAAAATTATTATGTTAAACGTAGTCGCGCCATCGTGGTTAATTTTGTTAGTTCGATATATTACTTACCATCTGAGACGACGCATCATGGCAAGCTGATATTCTTCTTCATCCATAATCTCATCATTCTTAGGGAATGGAAAACAATTTGTAATCTCTAAACGGTTTTGAACGACCAAGCCGAGAAGAGCGCCTTGAGCAACATCCATGTTATTCAAAGATTCTTCGTGACAGTGCTTCACCATTTTCATAACAACTAATCCATCACACTGAACGTAATCTATGCGTGGTTCCACTTCGGGTATTCTTCTCGCCTGTGTTCTCGAATTCATCTTTCAAACAATAGTTATGATATACAAATAGTTATGATTTTAGCTTCACGTGTCCTATCTGTTAGCTTCCTGTCCATTCATTCCTATCCATGGAGATACATCTCACCGGTTTTTCTTGGTCATTTTGCAGCACCATAGGTGACAAGGCTCAGTACTAAAACAAGTGCCGGAAATCCGGGACACATTTGAATTTCGGAACGATTTATAATAGGCAAGATACTGATTATGAATTCGGTAAAGTAAGGTAAGTATCAACTTGCACGATCTCAGTACAGTTGCTGCCTCAATTCAGTGCTGCCATGGACGAAGTATAGGAGTAGACATTTTATCCAATGTATTTTTGCAACCCACTTTTCTGGGCCCTTAGTGTCACCACCGACTAGGTATAGGATAGACCTATCATCTTATGGAGGACTTCGTGTCTCATGTTCTGAAATACCGATAGTGTAAAAAGTCAGGGATTTTCTGCTGCCCTCTACGTTATGAGAACGGTGAATTTGTGAACTACGTTAAATCTAAGAAGGGACCATGGTCGTGAACGGATTCTCTTCCATCCGTTCGCTGTAAAGTAAACGTAGTAGAAAGAGTCTTGAATCATATAGATACACGTAATATGAATGGAATATATAACACTTCATTTGTGCTAATAATACTCAGAATTCATGCTTTATCGGTAACGTCGGGTATTGACACTAAAATGGTAACAGAGCTACGTAGCCCTATGAACGTAGGACAGGAAAAAGCATTGAATGATAGGTCTATTCTATACCTAGTCGGTGGTGTCACTATCCACCATAGATTTACCCATATTTACCGTTCTTATAACGTAAAGGTCACTACTTCATTCACAGATTTTTTGAGGCGTCGGTACTACGGTTTAAGTGGGCCACCTTCTTATACATATCTCGTCTGTGATCGCATGTAATCCGTGCCACTCACCAGTACGGTTTTGGGGCAGCACAAGCACAGAGTAAGAGCAGCACAGAGTCGCTATTATTGTAGAGTCTCTGGTTTAAATATTTTGTGATTTTGTGTATGGCGACCACGTTCTAGACACGTAAGACACCACACTTTGTCTGTGTCAAATTTCTGCCGGGTAAATGTGAAATGAAAAGTGATGAAAATTGAAGTGGAGCACAGTAATCGTCCGTAAAAAAAGTTAAACTTATTCAGTTTTTTCGTCTTCAGTCATTATTCGTCCCGAAAAATGAATAATATTGAAAAAAATGTAAAAAGATGGATTGAATTCATTCAAACGGAACAATTGGATAGAATAACGGACGAGATTCAGGTCAGTTATACACTGATAAACAAATTTTATATTTATTACATATTGATTTCTTTAAGTCTCTCACTACGTACTTCGTCTGAAATTAATTGAAATTAATTAATATCTTGTAGCTACTATAACGGAATTGAAACTTTTTCAGATAATCGATCATTCAGATTCAACAGAGAATGTAAACAAACATGTTTTCAAACTGTTATTATATTTGTCACACACTGCAGACAGATGCAACAAGCGAAATAGTGCCATAGGAAAGGAGATTTACAGGTTGACATGTCAATTGCGTTTAATTCTGACTGAAATACCCGATAGTAAAAAATTTATTTCTAGTTTGTACCATATTATTCGCTGTTTATTAATTATGTGTATGTATAAGGAAGCATTTAGAGTTTGTTCTTTCTTAAACACTGAAGCTATATGCATTTCTGATACAGCTGTGAGTGACATACTATTAAAAATAGCTTATTTGTGGTCTAATGCTGTGAATAGTGCATTCAATATTTTACAAAGAGATCCTTCAAATCTCAGATATTATTATGAAATGAAAGATGTTATAAAGTATGAATTAGATATGATACGAATAGCATATGTAAGTTATACGAAACATTTGCTTATGAAGATAAGTTCATATACAGACAAAATGGCACCATTAAATAAAGAAGATTTCTGTATATTTATAATTGAATATTTGAACCAGATAAAAATCATTATAAAGGAAGACGAGAAGTATGTTATATCTCGTTATGTGCTTCACATAGTAAGTAGGGTCATGTGTGAATACGCTAATGAAGAAAGCCTGAAGACTGCAATACAAGTTTTGGGTAATTTGAGCAACTGTTTTAAACCAATTTTAATAGAAGATGAAGAATGTTATCAATGCTACCAGCAGCTTGAATCTCTCTGCCTTATAATCATGAAACCAATTGAATGTTTAGTGAATAATACTGCTAATAGCATTCAAGATTTTTGTAATGATTATTTAAAAATTCCAAAGAGATACGGGTATTCTGGATCTATTAAATGGACCACTTTCAGTATTGTTCAAATTCTACAATCTTTATTTATATATTGGGAAATGTGTATCAAAGCAGGAAAGAAAGTGTTCCTGAGGAATAATGTATTATTAGAAATAATGAACTTGGTTCCTCACATAAGTAAATGCTTTCTTCATCAGATATCAGATAAATGCAAATCTTGCCAAAGTAGAGAATGTATGGTAAGAACAGATATGTACAATGTGATAGTAATAAAAACCAGATGTATTAATTTAATTAGCAAGCTCTCTGCAAACGATCTGTCAAAAGATATTTGTAGACTTGCTCAAAGATTCTTGGAACAAAATGTAGCGCATATTTACAAAATGAAAGAATGCAGGTGTAAGTGTTGGCCACAGTTATGGTCTACCTGTAGTGCTTTGCTCTATAATTTGGGCATAATGTCTGAATGCTTTTACAAAGAAAGCGTGTCTTTGTTTTCTTTACTATGCTCTTCTATTGTACAATTTGAGGGTGTCCAACAGAAGTCTCAGTACATTAATCTTCAGAATCCCATATGCTTCACATTGCATAGATTGTCTTCACTTCATTATAATCATGGTATGTACAGAGAAGCTATGACTGTGACAGCATTAAATGCTCTATTAAGTTATAAAGATTCAGACACAAAAGCATTTCGCATGTGGGCAAACATTAAACATAAATCTGTAAATTCCAAGGAAATAATGGAAATGACGATTTTGTCTTGCTTAAAGACAGATAGAGCAAAGATAGAAGAATTGGGACTGTTCTTTGAACTGTCCCAATATGACCTCGTTGAAATATGTTTGAGAGAGGCAAAAGGATTGCAAGAAGCAAAAGTCAATCTTTCAGATGCCATTCGTAAAGTGCTTGGTGAAATGATAACATTAAACGCGACTCCGATCCTATACGCTCGTGTAGTTCAAATGTTAGTATACCATTTGCTAAATTTCGTTTACATTGAGAACACTTTAGACTGCCTTAAGCAAGCAGTTTCCAATTTAGAACGGATAAAGACGAGTAACTCTGTTTTGTGTTTGCAAGCCAATTTGGAATTTTATATTTTTATAACAAAATTGCAAATTATGAGTGAGAAAACTCAAGTAGAAATGGAGAACACGAAATTTGCATTGCATGCACCAAAGATATCAGAAATCGGTGAAAATGAGTCCCGTGATGTGGTCCCTGCTTATTCTACGATAAATATTAAAGAGGATTCTAGACTTGTAACATATTTAGAGACGCCTTTGGGGAAATGGAATAAATGCTTAGAACAAAACATTGTAAGTTTAATTATAGAAAATCGAATGTATTTTATTACTAGGTGCTACAATATTAATTATTTGCTTGTAATTGATAGGAAGAAATTGTTAGAGGCTCTGAACCACTGATAACACTTTACACACTAATAATAGCTGGTGAATATGCTCGTTTGTATCGTTATCAGAAATGTGAAGTTAATATATGGAAACTTGCATACAAATTAGCTAGTGAGATGCAAGATAATCGAGCGATTATTTATAGTAAAGATCTCTACTCGTCTACTTCGGTAACACTGGTAAAAGTTATGTATTAATTAAAGCTTTTTTTTTTAAGTTACTGGTCGTAGTGTATCACTGAGACATATTAACCAGAAATGGATTATAACTGCAAAAGAGCTTGCTAACAAACTCCAAGATACCAACGATGAAGACACGATTTACGCGATTGCCGTTTTTTGGATAAGTTTGTCAGACTTTTATTTTGAATGTAATATGGTAAGTTAAATAGTTATGAATTATTAGTAGGTATGCTAACACTTTGTATAACTGTTAATTTTAGTATGGTGAAGCTAGAAAGTTACTAAATGAATCCAGAAAACTACCGGGAATTTCTTTTTTTTCTAACACAGCTGTATATTTATACAGTCTGGATAGAATTTTGTGGAATTGTTCTATGTACAAAGAAGATATCAAGCATGAAGAATACACTCGCTATATTGTTGAAACATTGTACACTATAGTCAATTTAAACGAGGAGTTATCTGCAAAAAAATGTAATAGTTTAATCTATTTAGGATAATATTCTAATGACTTATCCAGGGTTGTCTCGCCACAATCGATAAAACAGCAAAATAGAAAACGTAACCCCCTAATAGATTATATTTGTGATAGTGTTTAAATAGTTTTGTATCTTTTCACAGGGAAATCTCGAGACAAGTATCTCTTCGGCTTCGATATACTACTATCTGCAACAATTAATTTATCCTTGCGAATGAATAGTTTATTGTCATTTAGAGAAATTGGTGCCCATCTAGTACGGCGACTAAGAACAGCACAAACTTTAGGAGCAACCATAAGAGTCGCAGAAGTATTAAAATCACTTTGTTACATTGACCTGTCACGTTCGCAATTAAGTGATTGTGAAGTGAAACTACAAGGGTTGGAACATATCTTAAATATTGAGTCATTTAAAGCATCGATGACTATTAGTTCAGCAAAAGTCACAGTGCAGAACGTTTTGACTCCAGTTCGAGTTCTGGAATCTGTCAGGGACGTTCCGCAAAACGATGCATCGCCAATTCTTCGAAATAAATGCTTCGATCTTCCCGAATTTATGCTTCACACAGATTGTGCATGCTATGCATGTCAAAATTTATCATACTGTTATTTGGTGTTTGTGGGCACTCATATCAGGGCCCAATTGTATGCACTACAAAAGAAATTTTCGGCATCGTTGCAACACTTCAGTGGTGCATTTCGGATAAAAGAAAAATTAATAAAGATGGAGAAATCTGTGTCGAGGCAAAAAAAGGGATATTTCTCTTTGCAAGAACGCCTTTATAGTATTGATTACGTACTCTTATTGATCAACTTCTCTTATTTCCTAAATAATTATCTAAAACCAAGACAAGATAAAACAATGAATATCCTTTTCCTGGCAGTTAAAATATGCGGTATGTACAAACTTAAAGGACATCCAGTTTATATGTCGGTTAAAGAATTAATTCTCAATTACCGTTTCCAAAAGACAATCGATAGCCTTGATTGTTCAAGTGAGTATTTTACTATAAATTGTATTATTATGTATTATTAAATCCTCGTGTTATTCCTCTTACGATTAACTACTGTTGTCTACGCAGCATTTACGGTCTTGAAATCATCAGACATTAATCTAACGAAATACATACAAGAATCCAAAACTGAAGATACCATTTGCGTTACACCAACTACTAATAATTCTCGAACGAAGAAACCTATCACTCTAAAACGAAATCGAACTCCTCCTCTGCTGAAACTGAATAAAGTTAGTATGAACTTCAGTGACGATGAAGATAATACTTCTTCATCAACGTATGGATATCGGAGGACAAGGTCTCGTAGCAAATTGACCAGAAGAAAAATTTTTGATGAAGAGGATACAAGCAATACTAGTAAAGCATTAGAAGATATAAATGAACCGCGAAAAGTACTTTTACAAGAGCCTGTAAATCTAAACGAAGAAAATATTAGTAACATTTCTATGAATGATGTTATTAATAAAATTACATCGTTAGTGCCAGACGTTTCGGAGTATTTGCTTGAAGCGGTTGACAAATTGGAGGATCCTGTAACGAGTAATAACATGCAACAATTAATCAAGAAAATAGAAGACCTTAAATTAAACGCGACTACACAAAAGAATGTTCGAAAAACCCGACATTTGAAGCAACTGACTTCAAACGACTGTAAGAAAATTAATAAAATAATTGCATTTTTTAAAGACTTAGGTATCAATGAAAAGGAAGATAAAAATAATTTAATGTCTGAACGAAGTAATATAAGCGAGAGCAACAGTGTGGAGAGATTAGAGCCAAGTAATTTGTTTGTTGAACAATACAATTCTGTAGATAATTTGAAGAAAATACACAGTAACGAAAGTACAAAATCAAAAATTACAAGACAATCAGTGAAACAAAGTATAACACCCCAAGAGACGCACAACGCGAAAACTAGAAGCTCTAAAAGAAACTCGTCGTGATATAACGCAACAATATTGCCAGTATTGTATTTTTATATTGAAATTTAAAAAGAAATTTTAGTATGTATGTATTTTGTAAAGAATTAAAATTTATTACAAAACCACTGTTATAAGTCATCGAACCGCACGCGTTACCTTCTTAAATAACTTTCTTATCGTTACATGCATAAACTACTTATAAGAATTACTAAACATAATTTGGTGAAGTTTTAAAAAATATTTATTAAAATATTTCACATATATACACATTCAGTAAAAAATCGTAGAAGTTAAAATTACTTAATGATTATGAATGAAAGTTTCTACTTTATTCTACCCATTACTCTCTTTGTATCTATAACTCTAATTTATAAATAATAACCATATTTGTTCCAATTAAATATTTTACAAACATCATTTACTACTTTTTCAAAACAATTTCTTTCGTTAATTTCTTTTATTACCATTCTAAGTATCACACACATTTTCACTGTTACATAGTATGGCCGATACTAATAAATAAATTTTTGCATTATCACCTAAACAGGAATATAATTTATATGGGTTTCGTAATTTCATAGAATGGAAGATCAGTCGTAGAAAATTGTATATATACGTATGTAAATATAGCTTTAATGGTGTGATAAGAAACATTTTAACTATTTAACTAACATAGCATTCAAAGTAATAGTTGGAAAATCTTTTAAGTGAGATGAAAAGGCAAGTTGATAGATATCTAAATTAAATACATAGATTCAAAATCAATTCTGGTCATTTTCTATGTTTACTATAAAAGAAAATAAAAAATTCACATTGTAAACCAATACAAATTTCCATAACGATTGACGTCATTAAATAGCAACAAAAATTTAGAAGTAAACGTGAAACATTGCTCTTCTCTGACATTATACAATAGTATGTCAAGAATTGCGAAAGTACAATATCTGCAGAATATTAAAAATAGTACAAATTTTCAGAACTTTATGCAACTGTAGTCAAACGAAATTAATGATAGACGTGATACCGATTATAAAAGAAAAAAATAGTTTTCTACGTTCTTTAATTTTATCCAGAAAAAAAAAGATGGAGATAATAACAAATTTTTACAATTCTTAATATTTATGAGAAAATAGTAGCACATAGTTTAGCAGCAAAATGCAAATAAGAGATAAATGTAATAAATTGTAACACGATAACGTAATTAGGAAATTATTTTAAAAGATTGTAAAAAAATGCTACTCAATTGTGTAAGATGAAAAATAGAGATAATTCTAAACAACGATTTCCTTTATGTTTACTTATCAGATGATTAAATGCATTATGGCAATAAATGCACTTTTATTTGTTTCTTCTCTGCCATACAATAATAACACAAGTCAGAATTACAATAGCCATTAATCACAGTCTATAAGAGTTGTTTTAGACTTAAACCTCTTACTGTCTCTTCTTGGTTTTTAGCTAGCTCCATTAAAGCTAATGCACCTAACCATTTCTGACTGTCCTCTGGAATTGGTAACTTTATATGGTCATCTTCCTGTTTAACAATAACTACTTTTGTTGTTGTCTCAGGCTCTGCAGGTATTACTTTTAAAACACTATCTTTATTGCTATTATTGTTATTAGAACTTCCAGCTAACATCAGGACAGTTGGTCTCATTATGTTCTCACTAATATGAGATTGCATAAATGTATCTTGTGTAGATACCTCTTTTTGAGCTAAATTCGTATTCTTCATATGCGCTTGATTCAACAAGGACTTGGAATTCTCTTTAACCACATCATTATCCCATTCAAGCTTACACACAGACTGACTGATATTAGTTTTAATTTCGGCTTCATTATTTGAAAAATCATTTGTGTTATTCTGAGAACTCCAAATAGTTTGAGACATTGCAGTATGGGCTTCAAAGACATACTTCTGTTCCTCTTTTGCAGGGTCTTTTAGAGATTCATTATTACCGTTAGTTACATCCCAAGATGCATGAGTAGATATATAAGCAGGATCCAACTCTGACTTTACAAGTTCAATTTCTTTTTTGCATGCATTTGCACACGAAGTGTCTGAAACATTAGACGAGTTATCTATCAGTGCACTCCAGTGCACCTGACTACCATTATTATTTTTGAATGAAGTGGTTACTGCTACATTAACAGGCTTATTATCCCAATTTAAAGGTTTAGCTAACTGCTGCTCCAAACAAGCTTCACGTAACCACCTTTTCTTTGGTTGAAGTCTATCTAAAGGTCTTCTTAAGGGAGTAATTGCCAATTTTGTAGATAGTTCTTCATCTTCTGATATTTGCAACATATTACATGTTTCTGCTGGGTCCTCATCTTGACTTTCCTCTTGGCTATCTTGACTTTCACCACAGTACAATCTTTGATTGGAAGCCTTACAGTCTAAGTTCTCTTGTTCACCTGTTGCATCCATCATCAGGCCCTTCCTAGACTTGACTCTTTTGTGATTCCCTAGACATTTTATAACGCTCCAACCATCTAGTTACATCATGAGGTAATTCAGTATTTTCAGATACAGGCTTTAATACAAAGTCATCAGAACGAGTTAGAGTTGCATAGGGATGATCTGGACAGTGTCTGTTTGCATGTGTAAATCTCATTTCACAACCAGGTTCTGTACACAGAAATGGTTTTTCTCCTGTATGTAATCTCTGATGAGTTTTTAATTGTCCTGATTGTGTAAAAGCTTTTGTGCATCCTGGATAATCACAAGGATATGGACGTTCCCCTGAAAAAAACAATTATTTATTTTCTATGATTTAATTTAAGAAATTTAATTTTATTAGTTTAGAACAATAATCCCAAGTCACTAAGTTTTACGAAATATTACATTAAAAATACATATATCAGAGCATTCTTTTTAGACCATTGTGATGATATCTTAAAAATAGTTATGCTTAAAAAATCGGTACTGCAACGCATTTATATACTTGTTTTAGACAAAAGAGGTTCCAGACAAAGACTAAATATATACATCGCTTCGGACCCTTTCAACAGACAAAAAATATATTCCGAAGCATTAAATGATTATCGTTTCTATAACGACGCACATTAAGAGAGAAGAGGGGAAAAAAGTGCGGCGCAGCGTATCACCATTCATGAAATTCGCTATTTTCCAAACAAGCCATTTAACCATTTAAAGCACGCATGATGGCGATTGGCGGGAGGCGTGAGCACACGATGCCGCGCAAGCCTCGTTGCGATCATACGGCCGTACGCGTTGTTGAGTAGACGTGTACAAACTTTTCTCACAGAAAGTTCCATCGAAATGACGTGTACAGCTACATGAGGCATGCAAAATGTAGAATAATAAGATAAAACCAGTATAATGGAGGTATACCTGTGTGGGTACGCAAATGTGCTTGGAGGCTTTTTTCTCGTGGGAAGACCCGGTTGCAATAGGTGCATTTTATGCTACTCGGCGACGTGCTTCCCTGTATCATGAGGTTCGAGAGAGCATCCGCTCTGGGCCGGCCACGGCGATGACTCTCGGAGCCTCCGGAACGTGATCTAGGACCCGTTCTCGTAGCTACCACGCTATGATCCCGATACTCCGGCGAAGAGCAAGAGCTGCCTGGGCTCAGGTTCACATTTCTGGCCTCTTCGCCCCAGTTCCACGGATAAAGCATTGTATCGCACATAGGCGGGCTGCACGGCAACGCTTCCGTCATAGGCCGCGATTCACGTTTCGGAGTGTGCAATTCCATGTCACGTTTCTCACTTCACCGTGCAGCTTGCCGGTCACCTAAAAAACCAACGTTACCGCGATACCACCTTCCTTCCTCTGCTTAATCGCGCGCGCGCTCTCTTTCTCTCTCTCTCTCACTCCCTGCTGCTACCCTCCGCCGCCGTATGCCGCGTGCGTGCACCAGCAAACCGCCAAAACGAATTTGTGCGGCGTGATACACAATACGCGTGCGTAAGTATGGCCGACACGAACAATTGCGCGTTAGTTATATTCTTCAGTTTTCTGATAATGAAACCGAGGAGAATGGAAAAGGTAATAATTTCCCTTAACACAGCACCAACAACGGAATCACACCTCGATCCCCTTGCTGTATCGTTGGCATCGTCATAACGACTGCTTCTACACGCGGCTTCTGGCTGATGCGCGCGCATCCTTCCCTCGTGATCCCATGACCAATCACAAACTTGCAATTAAAGGAACACGTATATATATATCATACATATATACTACGTAAAGCTACTTATGTATGTATGTACATACAACGTGATGGCGCACCATATTACTGACACATATGTAAATATGTATTCTTATATTAAATCATTATACCGTTTGGACTTGACAAACTATTTTGATGTATTGAAATCAGATACATTTACAAATTTTTCAGTTAGTACATATGGTACAAAATACTTTAACTTTTTCATTTAAAAGATTGTTTTTATAAAAGACAAGATGATCGTACCAAAAATTTGTATTATTCTTATAGATTAACAATAACTTGATTACTGCGTCATTTGGTATTTTATTTCTATATAGATAAAAAAATTCATTTCACACATGAAAATGCTGCATAATGATTGTGCAATAGGTCTAATTTACAACAAAGTGTACAACGATAAAGACATTAAACGAAATATGCATTGAACAGTCCAAGAACCTGAAGATAAATTTACATTCACGAACTACTCTGTTTATTCGGCAGAAAATTAAAAGAAAGTCGTAAAAAGTATATGTATCTTTAATAAGGTACCAAGGTACGTTTTACTTCAAGCAAAAATTCTTGAACATTAGAGGCTTAAAATATGATAAATGTAGGTGTACGTTAATAGTAATCTCCGTTTCAAACAAGTAGTTAACATTGTCACTCGGAAAATATACAAAAATATTAGAAGTTACAGGAAGGTAATATTACATTTACAACTGGACATTTGAAACACGTGTTTTCCCGGCATGGGAACGTACAAATTCTGGATTCGCGGGCTACATCGAAACTCTTACGAGTCGACACAGACGCCGGTTAATTTTTATTTGTCATTCAAATACAATAAAATACGACGCAGGATGTAAATAATGCATGATAGCTGAATAAATATTATTACACAACAATAAGATAAAGCATAAAAGATAAGAAAATCTATTTGGTCGTACGTTAAGTAATTCATGGAAATAATGCCGGTTCTTTGAGAACTACGGCTAATCAAGATTGCATCGCTTTATCGTCAGATGATTGATATTTTAAAAAAATGATACAATTAAAATTAAAAATTCGATTTTAGACAGCGTTTGCTAACATAAAAGCTTCTAAAATTATTAAGATAAACAATATTGGAGGGGAGGTGGCGCGCTGGGTGCAAGACAATTATGCGGTCCCTCCCTGAGAACAGACCTCGTGGTGAACTATCTCCGGACTCGGCCATATTGAAATATTGAATGTCTCTGTTACACAAGGGCTCAAGAGTAGCCGTGAAATTTTCGCGTGATCCTCGACGAAGAGAGGATAAGAGACACCATGGAGTCCGTGTACAGCATTAACGTTACCAACAAATTCTTGGTACCGTTGTTGGCCGACGATGCGGATCTGCACGAGATAGTGCAGCAACGGGAACAAGAGAAGGAAGCTAAGAAAAAGGAGAAGCTTTCGGAAAAGGAGAATAAGAGTAAGCAGCCGGACGTGCAAAAGCCTACCGGTATCAAAACGCAAAAAAGCCGTGTTATTAAGGATGCGCAGCAACCAGCATCGAAGGTCCAAGATCCAAAGAAAGATCAAGGTTAGCAATTTTTCATTAGAATCATTGCCTCGTGCGCGGTATTATGGCCGTCGCTTTGGTTCCCTCGTGGGTCCATGTGCTTTCGATATTTTGTCGTGTTTTACCGAACTTTTCTTGACCGTAAACATTCATTTTCTTTAATTTCAATGTTTAATTCGTGATGCGCGTTACGTATGAAACTGTGTATAAAGGAATTGTTCCTTAGCCTTCATATTTCTTGCAATTCGTCAACAATTTCTCATGCCGCATAGTGTGGGGTTCACTTCGTATCGTAAAAATAGAATTTGCTGATTATGACCCCACGTGTCGTTTAACGAATATTTTTCCTGAAATTCTATCATTTATTATTAAAATTTTATGTTAATCGTAAAACAAATAATAATATTAGCGTTCAAAGAGAATATATTACTGGACAAAAAATGTTTATATCACATTTAATGGCCAGTTCTATTAGTATTTTTGTTACATATAATCAATATATTGCAATTGAATGTTGTTAATAGATGGATATATGCTGTTTAGTAATGAAAATAGATAAATTAATACATGAATATCATTATATTTTTTCAAGTAAAATTGACACAATTAAGAATTATCCTACAATGTGCAAGATATTCTTAAGCACATATGTTTTTAAATGAAGATATGCTCATAAACTTGTTTGTTACAACTGTGTTTAATTGGGAAACTGATATTCTGATATATTTTTTAATGTGACTTTTATAAATATTTAATGTTTATAGTTTGTTGCAAGTCTATAGAACATAGTATTTGATTTTGGTACTCAGAAATCAGTGGTTGTTTGAATGAAAATGTTTATATTAATATGGAAAATGTTAAGATGTGAGATATGACTATATCTCTGCATGGACTACATATTTGGTAATTATTTTAATTAACTTGTTCTCAGGAGAGAAAAAGCCACCACAATCAAGAACCAGTGGTGGAGATCGCAATGTAAAATTCTCTGGAGACAACAGAGAGGAACGCAATAACAGACGTAATCGCGAAGATGGAGAAAGAACACCCCGTGGTCAAGGAGAACTGAGACGTGGACCTCCTGGGTTTGTATTATAGAAACTGAAGTCGTTGGACACTCACAAGAAGCACATGATTTTAATATTGTATTCTTTTAGCGAGGGCCGTGAAACACGAGAATTCAGAAATTCTAATGATACTCAACGTGCAGAATATGGAGAACGCAGAGGTCGAGGTGGACTGCGTGGGATTAGTCGCGGACGCGGAGGACCACGTGGTCGTGGAGGATACGATAACCGCGGAAAACGTGAATTCGATCGCCAATCAGGCTCTGATAAAACGTAATTAATATTTCATAACTTATTTTAAATTATACTATTTGCATTTCGTCTAATTAACTGCTATATATTTATATAAGCAGCGGGATTAAACCGGTCGATAAAAAAGATGGTGCTGGAAGCCATAATTGGGGTACTCACAATGATGAAATTGAGTAAGTTTTATAGAAGTTATTCATTAGGCACAGTATGTGTATATATAAAACGGTTTTCTAATTCTTTTTTTTTTTAAACGCTTAGAGAAAGTTTGAATCAAGAGAGTCAAGATTGGCCTAACGAGAAACCTGATGGAGATGCTCCCCAAGCATCTCCGGATGCAAAAGAGGGTGAGGCAAATCCGGACGCAACTGAAGAGAAGCCCGCTGAGGAAGAACCTCGTGAATTAACATTGGACGAATGGAAAGCTTTACGTAATACTAGAGAGAAACCTCAATACAACATACGCAAAGCTGGAGAAGGTGAAGACATGACTCGCTGGAAGAAAATGTATGCACTCGCGAATAAGAAGGAAGGTGGTGATGACGACGAAGAAGATGAAGAAGACTATGATGCTGCGGCGGAATATCCTCAACGTGTTGGAAGACAGAAACGTGTATTAGGCATCGAGATACAGTTCAGTGATTCTCGACGTGGTTCTGGTGGACGTGGTCAGAGACGTGGAGGCCGTGGAGGAGAACGTGCCAACGGTCGTGGATTTGGAAATCGTGGTGGAGGAGCTCCTAGAGACGCAGGAGACTCGCGTGGTCCTGTAAGTATTTTTTTTTTTATTATTTTACATCTGATTTTGTACGTGCGCTAAATACTAATTATAATTAAATTAATTGATAATGTTCATTTAATTGTATAGCCTCCGCAAACTGAGCAAAGGTCGCCTCGGGGACGTCAAAATGCTCCGAAAGTAGACGATGAGAACGACTTCCCTTCACTGGGATAGGTGATTTCATCCGTCATCCATACAGTATCCCACCACTATCGTCACCATCAGTACTACTACCACAGATAAAATTACCACAATTACTAAAAACAATATTACTATCAACATTTTTGCATCCATGAAAACGTTAATGCATAATACAATACCCTTTGCGCAAGTAATTGTCCATGTTACCAAAGGTACGTAATGTTTCTTGAGTGTCCAAAGGAGCCAAGTGCTTTTCAAGTATTTATGGTGGTATGGGCAAATTCCATTGTGCCAAGGTACACATTTGCAAAATGAGACGCGTAATTTATATAAATAAAACGTAGCGCTTGAACGCGCTCTTACATATTGGCACGTTGACGTAAACATAAGGAAAAGATGTCGCATGATATGAATACTGTAGATCACGATCCTTTTTTGTACTTGTAACAACACGGTTTGTCCGTAACTAGTATCCAGGGGCTAGTTGACAGATGAACAATAACAAGAACGAGGCTGGTGTAATATCAAAAGATATATTCATTTTTCAATGATAGTTTGATGCTGCTTAAATCTGTGTGAAACCAGACAATTACGATCTGGAAATGAAATATTCCACCTGTATGCAAAAGGAGTTGAGGCACTCGCCTTGATTTTAATTTTGATGTCGTATATCAAAGGCCTAAGGAGGCTGGCCATAGCACCGACTCTCACAAACACGTGTATAATAACTTGTTAGGTGGTAAATTTTAAACATTCTTTCTGTTTTATAATTTTTATACGGTGTTAGGAGAAGCCTTCCTTGTAACCGACAAGTCGTCCTTGTCTACCGTAAAACATAAGAGACTTTTAAAGCGTGTATTTCTATCTAAGAAGAAAAAAAAACATCTCTGATATTAAAGTGTCTACTTAGGTATGATAAGTTTGGCTTATATAGAACTATGTAGAGATTTTTTCCTTTGAAGATGTAACCGGTCTGTAAGAAGTTAACATTTAAGTAAATATTAGGCACAGCTTTACATATATATTGTATAACGAATTTAAGAGAACGCGATCGAAACACGCCGAGAGGGACGTTAGTATGAATCCAGTCTTACATAGTTACGTTATACGTCGATCATCATGTTCTATGACTCGCTATATTAGTTATCTATTGTATTTGTTACATGTAAAATGAACGATACCTACAGCCAAATGAAAAAATTCAAACCCTCTCCATAATGCGAAGAAAAAAACGTTATTAAGCTGTTCAAAGCTTAGATATATGTGTAAATAACATGATATTTACAGTAATAAATCGTGACCACAGGAGTCACTTTGGACTTGACTACTTAACCAGTCGACTTACGAAGAAAGATAGAAAAGGTTTTTATTTGTGTAGTATGTAAAGAATGTGAGTACAAAAGAGAGGAAACATGAAGATACGTGTGTACCATCTTACATCGATGCCTTTGTTTTAAGGTATGATGAGAATTGGGCGTCAGTGAAAGCTGTGGAGAAAAGTGAAAAATACGAGGTGCTGTACCCAATAAAGTTATGAGTCAAATTTCATTGTGAAGCATATTATTACTCAACAACACAGCCCCACGCATTGGGGCGGGTAAGAATATGTGTTACTGATTTTTAGCAGAACTTTGAAGGACACTTTCGAATTTTTCTGGAAACTGGTAATTTTCCTTCGACCATAGCTGTATAGAATTTAGAACAGGAGTGTGCCCCAAGTTCCTTTTTAAAAGTTGGCGCCATTCCAAGTTTTGCGTGGAGGCGGCCATTTTGATAAATTCAGATTTGATTACAATATTTCATAGTTATAAGTCAAATTTGTTTCCTATAGTGTAAAGTCATGATTACGTTTTTTTTCTATCTAATTGCTTTTGGCAAAATAAAAGTTTAGTCATCGTTGACAATGAATCAATTATAAATTGAAGTAATTGTCACGGAGAAAATATCGTAACTACTTTTACCTATTCAAGAATAAGTACAAGGTTTTGGCCATTGGAGGACGCTGTCGGTTCTCGATGTACCAAAAGGGAAAGAAAAGGAAAGTTGAGAGAAGAGAGCGATAGAACTATCGAAGAAGAGACACTGAACCGTGGGAAAAGCGCGACGAGAGCGCAGCCAAACGAGCAAACAAGAAAGAAAAAGAGAGAGAGAAAGAGAGAGGGATAATGAACAAGCAGCGCATGCCGTAGCCACGGCCCCCAGCCCCAACTTGCTCTAAACTCGTGCAGCCTGTCGCTGTCGGTCGAATTTTAATGGCGGATCATTCCGATCCTCTCTGTTTAGTAGTGTTATTGTAAAACAGTGAACGGCATTTGTACTCCTCTTTATGTTAACCAAAGAAACGTTAGGGGGTACCAGTGAATCTCGTTATTCGGTGTTTGATCGGCCGAGGACCTGTATCGGGGCTTGTATCAAGGACATGGTGCATATCCGCGATGTGTTGTAGCGATCCTTGCGTACGAACATTCCATCGTGCGATCGTGTTGTACGCTTTGACTTTTTCGTGAAAAAACCGATTACGAGTGACAAATTAGGGGTGGTTCAGTTATAGTTTTACCCGATATACGATGCGTACGTATACTCGTTATGAAAACTGATGATAGCCGCTGACGGGCTGACCAATGATCATATCAGAACGAACGAATCGAAGCTGCGAGCTTTTTCCAACCCAGAGGTACATAATTCTTTTTCTTTTTGAGTGCCTGTTTGCAATGTATTTCTGCTTAATGTAATTCTATTGAATATATTTACGTATTTTATTAGCTGAACTTAACTAAATCGCTTGTATGCGCGTTATTGCCAGGCGATTATCGACAAGAAGCTGAATATCCTTGCCTTTGTGTGAAGACACTGGTCTTAGCTGTCAAGTGCAGCTATGCTGTTCACACTAATGAAGGGCGGTGTGTGCAACGGTGTTACTCGAAAAGTGTATAGCCATATGCCCTAGCCTGACATCGTCGTCGAGATGTTTTAATATCGAAATTGGTCAGTAATACATTATTTACGTTTCTGACAGTCTACTTCGATTTATATAGTCGGCTCATGCCTTGACCATGCACGCACGGTTTTTTGGCAAACAATACGAATCCCTTGCAACACAAGTATTCAAAGAATTCTAACAAGTATTTCGGCATTACCGATTTTTACGAAAATTCAGAAGTTAATAACAAAAAAAAAATGCATACCTTGGACTCTACTTTTCAAGAAACAGGAAACTTCCTAACTTGATTAAAATTTTGTGAATTTATTTAATTTTATTTCTTTTACCAAATTGTATTTAGACGCAGCTTTCTTTTGCTGCTGTGAAGCATGAATTGAAGTCATTCAACAAAGCCTTTCTTGTAACAAGACAGACGGAACAATATACAATAACTAAATCAGATTAAATACATTGTACATATACTATACATTGCTAATGGAACATTGTCAGTTATTGGACTCAGTATGGTTCCTGTATGTCACATCTGATACGGCAATATTT
Source organism: Dufourea novaeangliae (assembly GCF_001272555.1). NCBI lineage: Eukaryota > Metazoa > Arthropoda > Insecta > Hymenoptera > Halictidae > Dufourea > Dufourea novaeangliae. Next base: position 209,204 of record NW_015374140.1, on the reverse strand, counting down.
ATTTTTGAAAACTCATTAAGATTTTAATGTCACATTTTTTTATGATTAAACTTAACTGAATTGTTGATTCATTTTTTTTTCCTTCCTTCTTTTTCATGCTTTTGGATATGAATCATGAAGCTGTTTCATGTCAGTTACAGTGAATAAATGATTTATTGATAACAAATGATAAGAATAAAACATAGATTTAAACATTGTCTTAATGTGGTTTCAGGTTCAAAATAGAGATGGTGTTTAATGTAAAAAGGGAGATCTTTCAATTTGCTTTTCAAAATATTCTATGTACACAATTTTTTTTTTGTTCTTAAATGCTCTAAAATGTATCTTTTTACAATTATATAATGATATTCTGTTTGGAATGTTTCAGGGGTACCAGGCAATGAGCATCATGTCGGTGCCTGGATACATGTATCTTTGGTAGTATTGTATTAATACTGGCTCTCTACCTGTGGGACTGACACCCTTATTATACCTTCTACACTTCCTACCCTAGACTTGTACACGCACAAACGCACACGCATAGCGTGTGCGCATGTGCTTTGTCAACTATTGTTCACACATCATGAGATTCTTGGGATTTGTATCATTTCCCACTTCTCCTACGGCACCATCGTCTCCTAAACTGCTGCTGCAGTCACATGGATTATCCTTTTCATCCATGTCTATTGCCACTTGGTTTATGGTAGTATTGGTAACTGCAGCAATAGATACACCCATGAGTACTTCTCCACCCATACAAGACAACAGATCTCTACATGTAATAGCACAGTTCCCTGCAGGAGATGGTCAACGATATGGATTTTATCCTTTAGATCCAAATACAACGAGAGAAGGTGCCCTCCGATTTAATCACCTTACTATAGATCCTGTTACAGGGAGACTGTATGCAGGTGCCATTAACAGACTATTGCAGTTAGATTCTAATTTAAGACTGGAAGAATATGTTTCTACAGGTGAGCCACTAATTTTCATTTTCTATTATACGTTTTATACAGAAGTTATTGGAAACTGATTATTGTTTGTCTATTATTTTCAGGACCAAGACCGGATAATCCTCAGTGTCATGCAACAGGCTGCCCTTCTAGAGACATAACAACATCTCTAATGGACAATGTAAACAAACTACTAATCGCCGATGTTGAATCACAAACATTAATCGCTTGCGGTTCTCTTCTCCAAGGTGCTTGTGAAAAGTACAAAATGTCTAACATATCCATTAAACCGGAGTTCATTCCCCATAGTGTAGCTGCTAACGACGAAGCTTCCTCTACATATGCTTTTATTGGACCTGAAAAATATAATGCATGGGGTCAAACAAATATTCTGTATGTTGGCACCACATTTACTAATCGGGGAGACTATAGGCACGATGTGCCCGCCATTTCTAGTAGAAATCTTCATAATTTAGAATTCGCAGAATATACGTTTAACAAGCAGTCAATTGTGTATATCGACGTTAAATATCGGGATCACTTTTTGGTGAAATATGTATATGGTTTTAATGCAAGCGATTATGCGTACTTTGTATTGGTACAAAAGAAATCTTTTCTTCCTGAAGAAGAGGAACGAGGTTACATCTCTAGATTGGCTCGAAGTTGTATCAGTGATCCGAATTATGACAGTTATACAGAGGTGACGCTGGAGTGTACTGTTGACTTGGGAGATGGAAAACAACATTACTATAATTTAGTGCAAGATGCAAAAGTTGCATCAGCTGGGAGTGATATAGCCGCGCAATTAGGCATTTCCGTTGGCGACCCTATTTTCGTTTCTGTATTTTCACCAAGCAGAACCATAACTAACGAGCCATTGTCTCGTTCAGCCGTTTGTGTATACAGCTTGCAAGAGATTGAGATGAAGTTCAATGAAAATATTCATATGTGTTTTAATGGTAGTACTAAATATAGGAACATGGGTTACGTCAGTGGTCCTATACAGGATGGAAAGTGTCCTATAGCAGGAGTAAGTGTAAAACAGAGTATTGTTCATCTGTAATATATACTTCAGTCTTTTCTTTACTTTTGTATACATTTTTTAATATTTATAGACAACAGGTAACATTCTGAACTTCTGTGAAGTGGGCTTGAAAATATCTGGCACATCGTCAATCGTAGGACAAGCAATCTTACATTTTCCTGATGAATTCATTACCTCTGTAACAATAGCTAATACAGAAAGCCACACTGTAGCATTTCTGGGAACTAACGATGGATTCCTCAAGAAAGTTTTACTTGCTGGAACTGAAGCATTTGTATATGAAAGCATTGTAATTGATAAGGGAAACAGAATAATGCCAGACAGTTTAATTTCACCAGATGGAGAGCATATTTACATTTTATCGAGTTCTAAAATCTCAAAGGTTCAAGTAGAGCATTGCAGTAGCTACACTAATTGCAGCAGCTGTCTTGATGCAAAAGATCCTTACTGTGGATGGTGTTCCCTAGAAAAAAGGTATTTTGCTTAAGAAAAAACTATTTATCAATTCGTTTTCTATTTTACAATCTTAACTTATGCTTTTAGATGCACTGTCAGAGGAGACTGTCAGAAGGCAAGTCAGAGCAGTCCAAGATGGCTGTCTCTCGGTACAGGGCAGCAATGCATTGATTTCGAGCAAGTTTTACCAGACCGCATGCCTATCAATCAAATGACCACAGTTCATTTGACGATCAGAACTTTGCCCGAATTACCAGCTGGTGCAAATTACAAGTGCGTCTTTGGTAATGCAGAGCCTATTGACGCATTGATGACCGTTTTTGGATTATTATGTCCTACGCCACCCGTTATGGAGAGGCCTAACATACCAGAGGGGGCCGATCATGTATTGGTACCACTCTCTGTGCGTTCCAGTGAGACAAACAAAGACTTCGTTTCACGGAATTTTGCATTCTTCGATTGTTCCCGACATACAGTATGCACTGAGTGTGTACAATCTCAGTGGCCGTGCAGTTGGTGCGTGTACGATAACAAATGTACGCATAACACAAGCTGTCAGGGGATAATTTCAGGAGAGAACGTGAGTATCTATATTTTTATGTATATGTGTGTATGTACATGTAGAGGGTGTCACAAAAAGATGGGACAATCCGCAACATGGACATTTCTCGTGCAAATACAAATCAAAAAGTCCTTTACCGGTTTGTAATCTGAAGCTCCATTTCCGAGATATTAGGCAGTTAAACGAAGTCACGCGTACGCGCAGATACAGTCAAGAAACGCAGGGCCCAAGTCACTGGGCTCTGCTTCTTGACTGTATCTGCAGCCGTATGCGTGGCTCACCTCTCATCTGATCGTCAAATGCTAATTGTTGTAAGCCGAGTTCGTTTAACTGTGTTAATATCTCGGAAATGGAGCTTCAGATTACAAAACGGTAAACGATTTTTCGATTTGTTTTTGCATGAGGAATATGCACGGTTCGGATTGTCCATCTTTTTAGGAGACCCTATATATTTATACTTAATAAGATTTTGTATTTACAGAACCAGGCTCATCTTGCTGCACATGGTGTAGAGTACTGTCCAAGATTCGTCCAACGCAAGGAACCCTTAATGTTACCTAACAGTGTACCCAAAGAAATAGTACTCGAAGTGGAGAATTTGCCTCATCCTCAAGTTGGACATAGTGGTTTTCAATGTATCGTTACCATCGAGGGTGCGAATCTAAAAGTACAAGCTCGCGTCGACAGCAGTCGCCTCATAGTTTGTGATAAGACTGTTTACTCGTACGAGGCAGTGACAGGTGAATACGAAGCGGAGGTGACGGTTGTCTGGAACACCAATCATCACGTCGACAAGACTACTATTAAACTGTATAAATGTGAAGTGTTGGGTTCGCATCGTGAGCATGCAGACTGTTCCCTTTGCGTGACTAGAGATGCTCGTTTCGAATGTACTTGGTGCGGCAACAGTTGCGTTTATAGGCATTCGTGCTTACACTCGCCGTTCGCCGAATGCCCAAAACCAAGGATAGACATGATAAAACCCCTCAGTGGACCGATTGAAGGTGGAACATTGGTGACTATCGAAGGCAGTAATTTGGGATTAAAGGAGAGCGATGTGGAGGGAAAAATTCATATTGGTAATACTCCCTGCAATCTGGTCGACTATGAGGTTTCCGTTCGTATAGTTTGCCGTACCGGACGACACGAAGCTACCGATACGGCCTCTGTGGTTGTTGGTAACGACGCAGGTTACACCGAGAGTGCAGTGCTATTCAATTACAAAGACATACGCTTGTCTGGTGTTTATCCGGCAGTTGGACCACAAAGTGGCGGTACGCAACTCGCCATCACTGGTATGTACTTGAACATCGGTAGCACCATTTCAGCCTACTTGGACGAGCTACCATGCCACGTAAATGCAACGCAGGCGAGTAGTACTAGATTGACTTGTGTTAGTAGTAAATCCGATCGAGTGAGAAGAGTAGAAAGACTGACACTGAGTATAGATGGTGCAAATCGCACTTTAGTAGGTAACCCTTACAATTATACTCATGACCCTACCATCATGGAGATCAAGCCATTAACAAGTTTCGCTTCCGGTGGTCGTATGATCACTGTCCACGGCACCAATTTAGATACAATACAGAAACCTGAGATGGAGGTTTATTTCGACAATGAATCACTGCCAGTAAACAGAACTGTTTGCACTGTATTGAATCCGACTCAAATGGAGTGTCCTAGTCCCAGTATTGCCAAACGATTTATATCCCTGCGACGTAACAAACGAGCAGCCGTTAATGTTCAGAGCGCACCTGTACAGTCCTTGAAATTGAAAGAATCTCAGTTGTCGTTGAGGATAGCATTCATTATGGATAACGTGGAGAGCGTCAAAGATTTGGAGAAGCATTTCAAGAATCTCAGGAACCGTTTGTTGTATGTCGAAGATCCGAAATTCTTGGCATTCCCACGAAACATTAAATTGTACAAAGGCGACACGTTAGTCATCGAAGGGGAGAATTTAATTTTTGCCAGCGACGAGTCTGACGTGAATGTTACAGTGGGTACGATGCCATGTAATGTGACTTCACTCGCTTCTACCCAGTTAGTTTGTATTCCTCCTGATCAACAACCTGCGGACACGGACGAGCTTGGAATTAAAACTGAAAATGGTCTGCCGTTGGTTGTGGTGAGGGTAGGAAGAAGCTTGCGTTTCCCCATTGGTTATCTTCGCTATGAAGTAATTAAATCTTACCCAATTCCACCGGAAGCAATCGCTGGTATTGCGGCTGGTACATTCAGTCTGGTATTTCTATTCGTTTTGGTTTTAATAATTTATAGGAGAAAGAGTACACAGGCAGAGAGAGAGTATAAGAGAATACAAATACAGATGGATACGCTTGAAAGTAACGTTAGGATGGAGTGTAAACAGGCATTTGCCGAGTTACAGACAGACATGACTGATTTAACAGCCGACCTGGAATCTTCTGGTATTCCAACGTTAGATCACAAGAATTACATTATGAAAGTATTTTTTCCCGGTGTGACGCATCATCCAATATTAAATGACCCCAGATCTCGCAGCAATGTTTCGCGAACTAATTATGACGCAGCTATGATACAGTTCGAGCAGCTTGTTAATAATAAGTACTTCGTACTAACATTTATCGAAACTCTGGAGGCTCAAAAAGACTTTAACATTAGAGATAAAGTGAATGTTGCATCTTTACTTATGGTAGTTTTGATGGGTAAAATGGAATATGCAACTGATATACTAATGAATCTTTTACTCAGACTTATTGAAAAAGCAGTGAACACTAAACATCCACAGCTGATGCTGAGAAGGACAGAATCTGTGGTGGAGAAGATGCTTACAAACTGGATGGCGCTTTGTATGTACAATTACCTAAAAGACTATGCTGGTTCCTCACTATTTTTACTTTTCAAGGCAATAAAACATCAGATAGAAAAAGGCCCTGTGGACGTAATAACGCACGACGCCAGATACTCATTGTCTGAAGAGAGATTGCTCCGAGAGCAGATCGAACATAGCGTTGTTACCTTGCACGTCGTCCAAGATGATCTCGATGAGAAGATACAGTGCAAGGTTCTAGATTGTGATACTATAAATCAAGTGAAATCCAAGATTCTAGATGCTCTCTACAAGAATACTCCTTTCTCACTGAGGCCGTCCGTCCATGACGTAGATTTGGAATGGAGACATGGTAGAGGTGGTCATTTGACCCTTCAGGATGAAGATCTCACGACAAAATGTAGCGGAGAGTGGAAAAAGATAAACACGTTAGCACACTACGGTGTTAAGGAGTCGGCGGTGATGTCATTGATCCCTAGACAGAACGATGGCTTTTCTATCGCGTGCAAACCACCATGCCATAACTGCAAACCGTCTCATTATCACCACCAACAGCAACCGATTCATCATCATTCGCATCACCATCATCTACATCGACATACGAATCATTGCTCGTCTACGCATCTTCCATCCACACCTAATCACAACTTAATTAGTCCTATAATGTATAATCATCCGGTTAGCGGTTTGTATTTCGAATCTCAGCACTCACCGCCAAATATAACAGCGAATGGTGATGTCGAGAGTGGTCACGGAGGTAATCAACGATTGTATCACTTAGTAAGGCCTATAGAAGACAGTCAGTATCCGCCTGGAATGGGCTTTACGGGAAGCAAGCATCACCATCCGGAACGAACACACAAAGCCATTCCTGAAATATTTTTAACGAGACTATTATCGACGAAGGGTACTGTACAGAAATTCGTCGACGATTTTTTGAACACGATACTGTCCGCAAACGAGGCATTGCCCAGTGCTGTAAAGTGGTTGTTCGATCTTCTCGACGAGGCTGCGAAACAACACGGAATCGTGGATCCGGAAGTGCCCCACGCATGGAAGTCGAATAGTTTACCGCTTAGGTTTTGGGTGAATTTTATTAAGAATCCAGACTTCATGTTTGATATTAATAAATCTACGACCGTCGATTCCAGCCTGTCCGTGATAGCACAAACGTTTATGGATTCGTGTTCGATGACAGAGCATAGGCTAGGGAAGGATTCGCCCTCTAATAAGTTACTCTTTGCAAAAGACATACCACACTACCGAGAGAAAGTAGGTCGTTTTTACACAGATGTACAGAGACTTCCTCAAATTACTGATCAAGAAATGTCTAGTGCCATGCAACAGTTAAGTGCGTCGCATGCAAACGAATTCGATGTGATTGCAGCACTGAAAGAACTTTACATCTATGTCAGCAAGTATTACGAACAAGTAAGTACATTCAAAACAAAGGCTCTTATTGTACATATAGGAAAAATACGAATTTATATTTTACTTGTCTTAAGATAGATAAATAGAGATCTTACATTGGTTGTAATTTGATATCATGTAAAAAGTAAGATCCAGCAAGAAGTATATTTGCTGCTACTAAATCTAACTTTAACTATACATGAACTGTTTCACAGATCTTAGAGGCCTTGGAGACAGACGCGGGCTGTCGTAAATTACATCTAGCCCACAGGCTAGAGAATGTGGCGTGTACACTCGAGGGTGAAGAAACCAGTGCCTGCTGACACAACCTCCTCACTGCCATCCCAGGACCCGTCAATCTCTCCAAAAACACTGACTAGTGCCTCCACTTCATGCATCAGATACACCTCGTTACATATGTACAAATCTACACACCGTGTGAATAACAATGCCGTAATTACGTGCGATTTCGTTAAGGCTAGTCAGGCGATAGTTTTGCAGGATAATTAGTCCTGGTGTAGTGTTTGCGTCTCTATGGTCATGGCCGTATCGAAATACGCTCGTGCACACGTACAGATATTAGCAGACGGTAAGATAATGCGACTCTGACCCTTAAACCTGATCTGTTTTTATTAATATTGTATATTTCATTTATTTTACTATACATATATTTTCAATGGCGTATGCTAAGTATTGATCGTGTACACGTTTAAGGATTTGAGATGCAGATTCGTGAAAATATACTTATTACAAAGGAGAAAGAGAGGAATGAGAAAAGTAACGATTTCAGTTTCTTGTTGGCCGAATGTCTATACGTGTATACGTAAGTACGGGACAGATAACGTAACGTATAAAGAAAATAACTTGTGTAAAAGTAAGTGAAAAAGCCATAGTGTCCACCAGACTGTCTGTACAGAGGGAGTACGACAGCGAGTAGTCTGTGATCCGAGCACGAGTGGCTATGCCTACTATCTTCATTACGATATATACAATTATTAATATGAGAGAGAGAGAGAGAGAGAGAGAGAGAGAGAGAGAGAGAGAGAGAGAGAGAGCAAAGATCACGCAACGTACACCTCCACCACAGATTGTAGTGAGCTAGTTATATAGAGAGGGTCTATATATGTATTATAAGTTGGGACGACGATCCCTTTCAGAGAGAGTAAAAGAATATTAAATTAAGGCAATTAAAATAATGTTAAAGTGAAGAAAAGAATTAAAAATTAAGAATTACGAGGGGATGCTCTCACGTCTCTAGGCCTATCTACGTAAATTGATTACGTAAAAAAGTTCTTCGTTCTTAGTACTGTTTGTTTATTCGAACCTGTTTCTATTTAATTTACATTATTACACGTATAAGTACGATTGTTACTATGATTTTTAAGACTATCATGTCGATCACACGATGACTTTACAACTATTTTATGAATTATACCTATTATTGCTCTTACTATCGCTAAGTTGTATTATCTATATACGTACAATTCAACAATGGTTATTGTCGCATCCTGTTAAGCGTAAAACTCATTTAAATAAGCACAAAAAGGCGATCTTTTATGTGACATCGGTAAAAGAATCTTTAGGTTTCTTTAATTGTTCAAAATGAATTATCAAGGAGAAAACCAATTTTTTATGCGTCAATGTTTACTGTTTTTCCGATTTGTTCAATGTCTCAGGTCGAACGCATCGAAGAAACAAAAGTTAACAATACACAACGACGAACAGTATTTCTTGAAATTACATTTTCATTATTTCGTTCACATAAGACTGTCTGATTTTTAATGTTGCATTTTTAGGGGGCCATTGTCTCCGGTATACTTATTTATTATTCCAAGTGAATTATATAATTGAATTCACTGCCCGTTGCGCACTGCCAAGTTTCTCCATGCGCTTTCACAAACTGTTTAAATTCAAATAGACCTATTTAACCACTCAATTAAATATGCAAAGAAAATAATTATTTGACAACTTGCCAGCGTAGGTCTGGGAAGACTGGGGACACGCTCACACTTGTACTTAATTAACGCTCTCTCGTGTATGTGTCAACTACTCTACAGGCCCCCAGATTTCCTTTTCCTGACCACCAACCCGTGTGTGTTTTTATTATGCGTATTGTATTTGTTTATATTATGATGAACAAATTAATTTCATGGGGAATTGTACGTCAATCTGTCCTATGTGATGTAGCGTGTTATTTCTCATTCATATATGTATGCATGAAACTTGCATATTAAGACTGTGTGCATATTCGTGTACTTGGTTTCTTTTTCCATATGTCAGTATACGTGCTGCAATTTTCTTGATTTTTCATTTAAGTTTCTCAGACATGCAGACAAAAACTTACTACTGAGGTATTTCAAACATTTGAATAACACACTGGAAGCGATATAATAATTTAATTTTGTATACACTATATAATTCCAGTGAACATTACATGCAAAGTGTTCGTTGCGAGCGACGAAGGAATAATAACAGAATGAATAAGTTGTTCAAACTCGGAGCACCTTTTGAATCTGTGACAAATTATAACTTCATTCTGTTATCATTTCTATTTTATTTTAAACATTTTTTATATGTATTTAAAGTAGTTGCTCGTAAGCAATTAATTAAAATTCTTTTGTATATTGACTTTAAAGTAGGTGTACTGTAAGTAATGGGATATTACTTTGCAGAATATTCTTATTTGTTGAACATATTTTGTTTGTACGCTTAGTTTATTGTAGAGAATATAATGATAATTTTGTTTTATAATTTAATGCAATGTACAATACATAAAGCAGACTTTTTCGGTTTGAATGATGCTAATGTTCCAATAATATAGGTACATACATAGAAGATAGGACTGCATCTAATTGACCCAAATTAAGAAATTGAAACTAAACTGTGTTAATTCGAATTCCTCAATCATTCGTCAAGTAACGATATTTACGTCTTACACAGCTTTATTTGTAAGAGGAGTAAGCAAAGTATATTGCAGTCTTGTATAAAAAATGAATGTATAGAGGTACGGATGAAAACACTGACTATATTTATAAATGCATCAAGTGTATTCTTCTTCTACTTCGTGTGTAGAGTAAAATTCATACTGAATATATAGGAATTTTAGACGATTGAAAGAAACACTTGTCTTTTCAAAATCTTGGAACACATTGGACGTGCAGTCGTTTCCTTTTTCTAATATCATTTGTAAAATAAAATATTCTGGCAAGTAGTGTTCACACTAAACTTGTATTCCTTTCGATTGTATTGTACTGTTAGATAGTCTTCCTACATTGAATGAAATTATAATCTGTAAAATAACTTTTACCTTTCATTCAAAGTAATGAACTTGGTTCTATAAGTCTGATATTCTAAATCTCGTAACGCGAATATTTATGTTAAATTAAAGTATTATGCAAATGATGTATTCTTTATATACAGTTTAATTGTAAACTGTATTAAATATTTTTTTCTTAACTTCATCATTAAGTTACTATAACATTTTTTTGCCCACAGAATATAAGTAGTTACAGAAAGCTACACTAGGAAATTATTTAACAATTAACGAAAACAATACAGAACTTAATAAAGTGAGATTTTAGTCTGAAAATCATTTCTCTTACTTAAGAGCTACTTGTCTCACCTTTTATACTACACTATTTTAATTCTGATTTATTGCAACCCCCGAAGTTGTGGAGACAATATGTATACATTCCAAGAAATGTTTTCAAATCTCTATTGGCATTACTATAATAATGCAACATTTTTATGTTACAGAATAATATGCAAAAAGGATTTGAGCTCCATGAAACATTAAACATTTTTCAAGTAATTTACAATTAACTTGTCTATGATGAAGAAAATCAGCATGTTACGTCCACAATGTAAGGATCAATTGTTCCGAAGATATAAAAAATGTTCAATTTATATTGTTGTGTATAGTTCAGATTGACGTACGCTTATATACGTGCGGACTTATTTGCACACGCATTTGGTTGCTTTATAACAGAATCAGAGCACGAATGATTCGTAACAAGTGTGCGGTACATTCTTAAATGATCGTTTATTTCAGAGGTCTACACAAAATATATTGTACAGTACACGAAGTACATCATACGTTCGAGCGCAATTCGATGGGAATGCCCTGTGCAACACGCTACATTTTTTAACGCATGTATGCACATAGAAATTTCGATGAAAATCTGCTGCGTTTCCTCAAATGTTTTAACTCTGAACAAACGTTTATCCGGTGAAAAAGAAAGAATTTACTTATATAATTATGATATCGCCTTAGAGTAACTTGAAGCTTCATAAGAGGTCACTCATTTAAGTTATACCAAACGTCATCTTGTGTTAAATCCCTCATTGTTTCAGAAATATAGAAATTCATTTGAAATTTGTATAAATAGTAGCAGAATTTCCCGATTTTCGTAAACGCTCGACAATTAACTCCATCCATCTGAAAAGCTTGTCAATTCCGCATTCAACGTATGTATTGTATTGTAATTAAACTGAAAGAATGTTCAGCGGTTTACGAGTCGATTAGTACGTTATGCTTCGTAGTATAGGCTGATCCGAACGTTGCGTCGAGTTAAAATTATTCTCTGTTAAGGCTTCGAAAACGATGGGGGGATGATTATGCCCTGGAAGAATAGACTTAAGTGTATTCATATCCAGGATCCAAGTGTATGAAAATAATACATAAAGCGGGCGCGTCTTTGTTCCGCGAATTTCGAATGTATCTTTTTCTCGTTATGTGCCCTACTTATACATAACGTGTATGTGTAGGTAATGGTGAAGATATGATAAACCCTTAAGCTTTTAATGAGTCATTAGTACTGACAGGAAAAGAACTTGTATAATTATTTAATCTTTACCCTTGTTACAGAAGTACGTAACTGAATGATTTTGTATATTAATAATTTGTATTGTATACATGTTTTTGTTTGTACAAATAATTTCATTTAAGGGTTTATCAAATCGTTTATACTGAAAGTGTACATCACTGCTTTACGTGTGCTGCGCGATTGAGAATTTGTCGATGTGTGTGTGCGTGCGTGGAAAATGCAACCCCTCTGTAAATAGTACTCAACCCCCCATCTCGCATATAAGTAGGTTTTAAGTAACAATCGAGAACGAAATGACTCTTGCCAAATTTTCAATGGGACGTAGGGACAAACAAATAAGCATTTGGAAAATTGCAAAAATATATTGGTATTATAAATGAATTTGATTCTTGAAAAACCTGTGACCGACTACAATGTTTAAAAACTTTCTTCCATGTGAACTATATTTGTATTTAAATTTAACGTACATCTGTACCAAAAATTCTATTCTTCTAGCTTTAAAAACTATCATAACAAATCACATCATGCGTCACGGTTCTTAGACTTTTTTTGGAAACGTTGTGTGTAGCTGGATATAAAGTTAATATTCATTATTTAATGATTACTCATATGCTCATTGGCATAAAACAATATTAGTGTTTTGTTAACTATGTTACCAATAGTCATCGAAATTGCTATTATAGTCCAATTAGCTAAGCACTTATAATCGTCTCATAAAGTTGATATTATAAAATTCGTTTAAATTTCTTCTGTGTTATAAAATATTGTCACGATTATCGTATAGAGCAGAATTTCATTCTACACCTGACTTAATTTTGTATAATAAGGACTTCTCCTGAGATTTTGTTGAAGACAGTGCTGGCAAACTGGATGAGGAATTCTTTGAACTTTGAGTGGTATTTGTACTTCGTTTATCTTGCTTTGCTTTTTTCATCATGTCCTTTAATCTCCTGTCTGCACTTATAATATGAATATTAGGTGTTACTTTATTTCCTGCACCTACTCAAATAAAAGGAGACATAAATTCAAGATGAATATATGTATTTATGGATAACTTGAACATCAAACTTACTCGAATTAGATTTCTTCTGTTCTTTGGACTTGCTTTCTGTTACTGTTTTTGGTGAACTCCTTTCTTTTGAGATCTATGAATTAGAAGAGGAGTAATTTATAATTATTTATAATTTACAGTTCATTTATTAGTTCTAAACAAACATAAGGAAAGTAATCATAGATACAAGAGGAAATCATAAGCTATAATGTGAGTGAATACACACACCTGAGATTTGGAACAATTTGAGCAATACCATGTCAGCTCTGGAACATCTATTTGTGAGTCTAAAATGTGTGGAATGTGACATTCTTGGTGATACAAAGAATGACATTCCAAACATTCTACAAGTCTGTTCCGTGCTCCAACATCCATTCCTTTGCAAATGACACAGGTCAAGTCATCCTCTAATATTTCTAACGCTAATGTGTCATCAGTCTGTATAATAGGTGGAGTGTCACGTGTTGGCAGATTCACTGGGGAACTATTTTTACTGGATTTGCTCGAATGTTTGGAAGAAGATCCAGAGCTTCTGCTTTTTTTACTACTGCTGCTGCTGCTATGATCACTTAGCACTGGTTCTTCCATCATGTACTGAAAATCCAAAAAATCTAGGAACACTAGTTCAAAAAATACAGAATAATGATTGTGTTATATCAAGGATCAATTACTGGGTATCTTTTTCTGTAAATTATATCTTCTACGCTTCACAAGTGTCCTGATATCGGAACTAAATCCGTAAATATATCTTGGTAAATATTGATCAATTTAGTTCAAATAATACTTCCGACAGTGTAAGGAATACACCTTGTTCAATTACACTAGTATAAATTACCTTTTTGTGCAACACATTGGACAACATTTTTGATGGTCCATATTTCTGTTTAATTGCCTCATCCAAGAGTACTCGTAGTTGTTCTGCTGAATCTTTATTAGTGGAATGTAAAAGATGTAAACCTTGGGTAAATTGAGGATCCAGCTCAAACTGTGACATGGTTCAATAATTTTGTTTTAACCTGTGAGGTATGAAAATATTGATATAAATTCTTTGTTGCATTATATACATTTCTTATGAATCTTACAAAATACTGTAGGTTATATTTATCTCGTATAAATTACGTGACTGCAATTAATGTTAAAAAAACACACACACACTCCCTGATATTATATGTATTTACCTGTTATCTTTTGTATTGCATTTAATAGGTGCGATGAATTTATATAATACAGTTAGAAAATCTGTCGATTCGTATTCACAGATATCAATTAAGAAAAATTAATATACAAAAAATTTTTCTTTAATTCAAACCAAGCTAAATGGGAATGATACAATTCTAACAAGTTTACGATAATCTCGGTCTTCTTCTCCTCATGTTCTTTCAATCAAGGGTAACGATGTATTTACCCATCTGCAGTTATAACTTGAATACTTACAGTAAGAAATTACAAATAATTATTAAATTTTTAACCCGAATTTGCATTTTTTTTAAATTGATTTTAAAAATACCGCCTTGAAACTATAACCATATACGGAACGGTGTCGTTCCGCCGCATACAGTAAAAAGTAACGAGAGTTAAAAGAACAGTGGCACTGGCGCCGATAGTCTCTTGTCCCTGTCTCTTCGCGTATTCGAAATTTAATTTTCACATAGTTTTAATTCTGTGGGTAAAATAAATGCGGTGTCCTGGTATCTAGGGAGATATCGGCGTGGAAATATAAGTCCGTGTTGGTGGCGCGGAACGGACAAAGGTATGCGCGTTCGGTATGTGGATACTCACGATAAAGGTGCGAAAGAATGGTGAAAATACAAGCAAAGAAAGACTAAAATAGTAACCCTGCGGGCAATCGAGTGTAAGGGAACGAGTCAAGTACGGCTGGATGCGCTGTTAGTTCGGTCCTTCTCTATCGAGCGCGGGTAAGAATAAGTCGCTCCTTGTCGTCTCGAGGCGCATTAAAACGATGTCTAACTTTCGACGGGTGGTTGGCAGCCGTGCGTAAAAGAAATAAATAATCAAAGCGACCATGAAGTGACAAATAAAGTTGGAGAACAATGCTCGCGAATGGCAAGGAAATTTGAGTGCAGCGTGCATTGGCCCCCGTTCTATGTTTTGGACACATCTTACGCGGTTACATCGTAGTGTTCCCAACGACATTAAAGCCGGAGGCGCGCTATGTACTTGCTGCGGAGACGAGGCTGACATTTAGAATATTTTCATCGTTACCACCTCCGTGGGTATTGGTTTTGGCTATCGTGTTCCTGTATCAGTCGGCCGCTGACAACCGAGATTCCTCCATACGTAGGAATCCGATTCCGCGGTTGGCCCGGATTAAATGACTGAAAACGTACGGGAGCGACGGTCACCAGAACGTTTCGTGAGAATCAACAGATCCACAGATATGACTTCCACGCGAAGGCTATCGTGCACCGTTCTGTGAGGACACACTTGCACCACGATACCGGTCAACGATATTCCTGTTGTTAACCTCAATCAACGTTTCGTGTGCGTCGTTATTCCGCGCGGTGCGGACTGTAGTGGCCATGCGTCTGATTTTTATACAGCTGACCAACGTCTGACAGGATAATTGACAAGCAGCCTCCAAACATGAAAACAGAAAAGAAACCCAGTGAACCGAGTTGTGTGCCTACTACTGTTGTGAAAGAGGAGCCTGATACAGATCCGGTCAAAATCAAGGAAGAAGGTGGTGGAGCCAACAATGATGATACAACTGGAGAGGACACAACAGAATGTCCACGAGACCCTTGCCTGGATTCTACTAACGGGGACAGTACGTTACCAGGAGAAAATCAAAATAACACGAATCAACCGATCTTAAATTCAGTGAAACAGGAAGGAGATCATAATAATCCCACAGATGATTTACCCGGTACTGATAGATTTACTTTAAGTTCTGAATTCAATTATAATCTTTAAGTTTTTCAGTTAATCAGCCAGGTTGCCATTCTTTTCATGTAATTATGTTTTATTTGTTTCTTTCTAGATTGTAGTGGTAATGTGATCTCTGGAGATGGAATTCAGCCATTAGTTAGTAATGTTCTTGGAAAACAAATGGGAACTAGTACAGGAAGCGGTGAAGCTCAATACATGCAACAACAAAGTCAAATTTTTGTATTTTCTACAACATTAGCAAACAAGGGTGCAGATGCAGTGTTGCAAGGGCAATATCCATCAATTATTGCTTATCATTGTGCACAGCCAGGCACTAAAAAGTATTTAGAGGTATGCATATATAGAGGGTTAAGGACTTGTTCTTATTATCTTGATATTTGTCAATATAAAAATTTAATTCTATTATTCTAGAAACACCCAAATAAAGTAAATCAGTTTCGACAGAATCCTGCACAATGGTTAAACAATCTGGCTATGATGAAACAGAAAGGTCATCAAGGAGGTACGAATAATACTTTTCCAACAGAACAACCTCCAGACCTACCAGCTATAGATCCTAATGCTCCTCCATTCTGGAATGAACAACCTAATTTAAGAAACTTGAATGGTGGGAACACTCTCGGTAATTCTGAACCATCACTGGATGATGCTAATATAGATGTGCCTTGCCTTGTACCAAATTCACCTGGTAATTCAGGTAATTATACACTTGATATATCAATTGGTCATATATCTAAAAATGAAATACAATTGATATTTTATGTTTATGAAATATGCATAATTTTATTGTAGCAAATCCACAGCCACCTAATAGTACAACAATGGGCCACAGTCCCAATTTATTAGGAGGTAGTACCAGTCCAGGTCCAGGGAGTCTGCAACCATCTTTGCAAGGTGTTAAAGTTCCGGATGAAAATTTAACCCCACAACAAAGGCAGCATAGAGAAGTTCAATTAGCGACCATAAGGAAAATGCAAATGATGTTATTTCCTGAGCATAAAGAAGAACCTACGAACTCGTTAGATGCAACACAAGGAACAACACAAGCAGTATCATCGTGTCCTCCAACAAATGTTCCTTCAGTTGTATCAACACAGTGTCCGCCGAGCATGGACTGGCATAAATTACAGCACCAGTTTCTTGATGGAAAAACCAAGGTAAACTGATTTGGAATATGATACCCGATTCGAATATCTGACTTTGGTATATATTACAGGCCAGTGTAGGAAGTCCTGGTACCGGTGTTTCATTACGAGGTGCTGGAATGGTTGGAGTTCCTAGAAGTCAAGGACCACCACCGCCATATCATCAAACAACTCGATCAGCAAGTGTGCCAATCGCAATACAAAGTCCAAATCCTTCGTCACCTAATAATCCCACTAGTAATTTGTCGTTACCGTCGCCTCGTGCAAGTTCAGCACTAAATTCACCAGCAGACTGCAACAGACAGTTCCAACTCAGCAATCAGAGAACGAATCACCTGCCAGGACAAAGTCCGACCAGTCAGGATTCCCCTAATCCGACAGTTGGTAACGCAACCGCAGTTTCAACGACAAGACTAAACCACAGTAATCCAGGCACACCGGTTTCTCACTCGCACATTTCGACGCTTAGTCCAAGTGGAACGACTGCTCAAAAGGATTCATCTTTGGACTTCCCTACCAGTCAACCACCTAATGGTAAGTCTAGAAGTAAAAACAATAACGTCTTCGTCGGTGTAATAAGTTTACTGTCTTTAAAATACAGCGAATCGGTGTAATAAGTTTACTGTCTTTAAAATACATTCAATAACATATCTCACATTAAATCGCACTCGAAGGATTTTGATACAAGAACTAAGTAACACTGTGATATTATATAGAATATTTTAAAAGTTCACTGCTGTTGTATTATGCGGTGGATTGACCATGTTATATGTTACAACATAGTGGATGGTATGTTTTGCCGCACGCTGCAATCCTTAGCCCAGCAAAAGCAACAACACACTGGAGCAGTGAATGCAGCGGGTGTTAAGGAAGCGAACTTGATGCCTGTTCCGAGTCCACAACAAATTCAGTATCTTAACACGTTTGAAGGGCAGGAGTTGACTATACAGAAGCAGCCGAATACTAGCTTGAAGGATGGCAATTTGTCCACGTAAGTCAATCGTGTACTTGTTTTTAGTGATGATTCGGAATAATTGTTTATTGGTGGTTCTTTAACAGAATTTTCGTCTTTCAGAAACACCGCCAGCAATACAGATATACCGAACAGAATTTTGTCGGGAAATATGGATAACAGCAATCAGTATGCTGCTAGATCTGAAGGTGCAAGTCCAGTTCAGATGGATAGTATGAACCGTGGTTTTACAGGTTCATTGCACAGCCCACACACTCCTCATACTCCACACACACCGGGTAACGGTGCTCCTCATACTCCAGTAGATCCTGGGAAACCCGGCAACAAGTCAAGCGCAAGTGCACAAAGTAGTCCGGTACCACACAATACAAACATACCAGACAGTATGGGTCCTCCAAGAACAGTACCAGCATCACCTACTACAAAACCCGACACATCTCCGCCATCAACAAAGGATAATCCACAACAGCAGCCCCAGAATCAGCAGCAGCAACAGCAGCAGCAACAGCAACACCAACAGCAGCAGCCACAACCACAACAACAACCACAATCACAACAACAACAACAGCAGCAACAGCAAACGCAGCAGCAACAACCGCCACAGCAACAACAGTCTACAGTAGTGAATTCCAATAATTCTGGAAACACAACAGTAGTGCCTCCGTTAGGTGGAGGCACTGCCGCCTCGTTTCCTTGCGGAAGACCTTCTATAAACGTGAGTCAACCTTCAGACAATGTGCCTCTAAATCCCAACAATATCGGAGGGCGACTCGGCAGTTTGACCGCCATGAGTACAAATCACTTTGACCCTATAACTTCCTTGGCTCAAATGAGTCAGCAACTCACCAACACAGCAACTAGTAATTCACTGGGTAACGATGGTTCTATTCATTCCGGTAACACCGGAATGATGCAGTTCGGTAACCCACACGGTATGCACATGATGCAAATGGGCAGCGAGATGAATGGAAATTGCCACATGGGTGGTCCCGCTAGCGAACCAGGCGAAGTAGGAGGAATGTGCATGGGTTTACCTGGACCACCGACTAGCTACAGTCCAACCACTTCGCATACAGGAAGTCCTGGGGTACCTAGTAAAATGGGGCACCCCATAATGGGTCACGGCATGATGAGTAGCCATTCGGGTAATGCAGGCGGTGCGTATCCGGGTGGCGATCCCCATGCACCACCACCGAGACTAATGACAGGACACGTTGCTGGTCCTAGTCCTTACAACGGAGCAAATGTTCAAGTGAAACCTAGTGCTCCGAACACAATACAATATCTACCAGCGAGACCCAACGTTGGTCATACACCCAGAGGACCGCCGAGTTTGGACTTCCTTCAACGATTCACAAATCCTTTAACTAATTTAGAATCAAAGATGGGCACACCCTCTGTAAATCTTCAGTACTTCCCAAATGGATGTGTACCAAATAGTATGGGCCCGCACGGTGGCATGCCGTCAACCATGAGTGGTGGTATTCCTGGTATGGGAGGCTCACCAAGGATGGACGGACAATCCATGAATACGTCAGTTGGTGTGCATCCTTCGATGAGACCTGTCGGCAACATGAGACCTCAGCCAAACTTAATGAGAATGCAGCACATGGTTGGGGGTGGAGTCTTTCCAGGAAGTTCAATGGATCCAGATAAAGTCTTCCCACCCGAGATGGTGTCGCAAGTTCCCAATCAACCCAACCCCGGTATGTACGTGTCCGGCAGCAAAGGCAGCCCGATGGGTCTAGGACCTCCTCCTGACGCGACTCAACCACTACCACCAAGCATGGGTGGTGCTACTAGTAATTTTAAAAACAGCCCTTTCGTTGGTAGTGGACCTAGCATGTCGGACCCAAATTATGCTCAACAATTCCATAACTTCCAACAACAGTTATACGCCACCGGTACTAGGGGTAGTGGGCCACCGCATCCTAATTTACATCCACCGCCGAATTCACATTCGCATCAGCAGTTCTTTATGCCCAAATAAAACGTGTGTATGACGGAGAGAGAGAGAGAGAGAGAGAGAGAGAGAGAGAGAGAGAGAGAACGAGAGAGAGTGTGAGCGAGCGAGT
This sequence comes from Dufourea novaeangliae, assembly GCF_001272555.1. Classification (NCBI taxonomy): domain Eukaryota; kingdom Metazoa; phylum Arthropoda; class Insecta; order Hymenoptera; family Halictidae; genus Dufourea; species Dufourea novaeangliae. Next base: position 189,007 of record NW_015374140.1, on the reverse strand, counting down.
GGTAGAATGCGGTGGGGGGGGGGTGCGTGAGAGAGCGAGAGAGAAAGAGTAAGTTGCCGAGAGAGTGGCGCGTGGGAGGGGGAGCGCATGTGCGTTTACGAGTGTGTGGGTATGAAAGGAAAGATATATCGTAACTGCGATGATTACGATTGTGGTGGCCTTTGTTGGTGTCCTTTCGACAATTGCGTTTAACTGAGGACAGGACCTGATCCGATGTCGAGTATGAAAATATTTCTGGAGAGTGTACACTTTTATTATTAAATTAAGCGATCTTGTAAAGGACAGACATGTCGACTTTGTTAAGGTTCTAATGTTGATGTATTAATTATCAAGAGTAATTATGCGTAACCATTTCATCGTAGTGGTTACATCGACTGGCGTGCGACGAGAAGACGCTTTTCTCGTTCAATTCTTTGTTTACGGTGTTGTTTCTCTGTACACGTTGTAACCATTAAGCGTTTCTCGAAACTGAAGACGATCAAATCATTTCATCGAACACCTCGTGTTTCCGAACATCCGTTCTGAATCGCCTTTTAAGGGGAGTTTTGTTTTTCTTTCGTATCAGAATTTTCTCTCTGTAAATTTGGAACTTTCACGAGAAAAGAGAAAAATAGTCGCGTAACGCACGTTGTTTATGCGATCGTGTAAATACTAATGTAAAATCCGGTTTCTTCGTAGTGATCGTTGTTTCGTCGATCGGAATATACGGTAGTAACTAAAGAGAAATCCGAAAACGTTTCTAGACTCCATGGATTATTAAAACGAAGAAAAACGAAGAAAAAAGGAGAAAAACAAAATCGAACATATACATTGTATCTCCTCTTTCTTTATCGTTCAAATAATTACTCGTGATAAAGTAATTGTGCGAGAATCAAGAGAAAAAAGTATTTCGAAGGAGCGAGAATGAATACGCTGGTAAATACGCCATTCATCATCCTTCCTTTTTATCACTGAATACTTAAAGAAAAAAAAACAAAAAGAAACGCAGTCAAGCAAGCTCAAATTCATAATTGTACATATATACGATATACATATTATATATATATTATATATATATTATATATACCTGTTGCAACATACTCCTTGCAGTATCACCCGTCCCTTCTCACCTCCTCTCCCCTCGTCGATTCCCACGTGACCAATAAAACTGTGCATAATCATGACCCCATGTAGTTTATGATAAATAAGGTAAAAACAAGAGTAACTGACTAAGAACAATTATGTTGTTGATGAATGATTTTTATTATAAATGAAAAATAAAGATATTTACAAGAAGTCAGTACATCAAAATTGATCGATAAATGGGTTCTCGTGGTGCGGTATTTGAGTGCGGGCGTTGGAGGATTCTTTTTCGTCTCGATATATTTACCGTTTTCAAGCCTGTTGTGGATAAGCGCAGGCCTTGACATGGTGAAAAGAAAATCTCATGTCATTATATCTTTCAATTAAGCAGGCTGCTTCCAGCTTACTCGGATCTGTGATAGTCAAAGCAAGAACGTGTATCCTTTTTCTCTTCATTCCGAAGACATCAAATACATATCTGTATTCATTAGGGAATGATTCTTTTTAATACTACATTACATTTTATTTAACTGTTAGTGTTTTACGCGTGGAAAAAGAAAACGAGAGAGACTGAGAGAGAGAGAGAGAGAGAGAGAGAGAAAGAGAAAGAGACAGAGTGAAAGTGAGAGAAGCGAGAGAAATAAACTATGAAAGAAATGAAAAGGAAGTAATTTTTGTCGAAGCAGCTTGAGGCAATCTTAAAGCGAATCGTGATTACCAGGGCGTCGTGCGTTTGTGATATCATAATTAGAAGTCTTAACGATGCGGCGATGATAGAGAGCTATTTACGGATACTTGATACGTTTGAATTAGTTAGAAATAAGATTTCTTCTACGAATTCGTAATGCAGAATTGTACAACGAGTCGCATAACATCGTCCATAGAGTTATAATTAGAATTACATTTTTCGTATCGTTTTTTTTTCTCTGACTTTTAGTTTCTTCACTAGCGAAACGTTCTACCTGCGCCAAGTACTTTTTACGACTCTCCATATTACTAGATGCAATATTTTTAAAACAATATTGCGCAAATAGCTAACCTACATTTTCACTCTCCATCCATTGAGTCAACGAAGCTATGAGGTTCAATCACAAAAATGTAAAGCTTATTGTTAATCGATTCCCTTTGCAATAAGTCATAATATTGTCCATCATCACTTTATCCAAAGGTGCTTACTAAATCACTAAATTTCTCACGTCGCATGAATCTCTTTAAGTTTCACCAAGAAATTCTCGCTCATGTGGGGTTTCCTCTCACCTGTAAAAAGATCATTCACTTAACAAGCGATTCTAGTTTTAACCCCCTCAGGTTTTGTTAAGTCTATATATCTTCCTCTTTGACCATGCCATTTTAGAATCTAACATCTACTGGTCTACAATAGAATATAGTAAAGATTACACTTTCTAAAGATACAAAGCAATCGTGTAATTGCAATTCATTGTCACAATCAATTTTATACCCGAAACCCAAGTCAAACCTTTCCTTCTGCGCAGCATCTCATTGACTGGATGTACCCGAATCGCGCCAATCGTCTTTATCTCTGTAAAAACGTTACAAATACTGTATAAAATTCATTTGTTAACACCTTCCTGGCAATAGAGTACATTATACATTTTTGACTTGTTTAATTAATAATAAAGAAATTATCATCAACGATGTCAGTAAACTTCTACGAAATTCTACTTAGATAGTCTACGGTTACTTTCTTTTTAATTTCTTATCGTGATTACCTTGATCGCTCCTCTGAGGACGGTGTGCTTCCGTTTGTACTAAAAATTAATATTGTGTAATATAGTAATTGTATAAGAATATTACTAGTTGTGGAAATTTACTTTTTCTTTACTGCAAAGTCATCCCACTCGCTCAGATCGTACTTGGACAAATCTCCATCTTCGTCATCGTCGTCCTCCTCTTCGCCTTCTTCCTAAAATTGTAAATATATTCTATCAACAACTTTTCGTTTTTTTTTCGAATTAGTTCAACAATTCGGAAAAACATTACGTTTTCTTCATTATGATCTTCACCCTCAACAACATTTCTCTGATCTTCATTTTTCGGTCTATTTCGTACAGGGCTGCTATACCTAGAATCTTTCGAATCGTCATCTGAGCGATTTTCAATTTTCCGTTTCTTCTTACGACGCCCGAATTCGTCATAATCATCATCGTCGTCTCGTCTTTCTTTATACTCAACAATTCCTCTATCATTGTAACCTCCTCCATATCCTGTACGCTCCTCAATTTCACCAAACTTCGGTGCGTTACACATATTGCATTGTTGTCTGCGAGCCCAATTTACATTGCCACATTTACTACATTGCCAATCATCAGCGCTGAAATATTAACGAAAATTTTAACATCAAGTTATTTACCTTTATCTGCTGATTTCTGTTATTTATTATTTGTGAATATTTCTTGAAAATACATAACATACAAGGTAATGTTTAAGCTGAGAAGATTTTAATACAGGATAAAGATATTATCTCAATGGACTGACTACATAATGTATAAATGTGTGATATTCACCTGAATAAGCCTCTGCTTTTTTCTGCAGCTGCTTTTCCAATTTCTTGACCCAATTTCTTTTTTTTAGGACACTCTCCTCTATCTATATCAGAATAAGTATTTGTTAATAATAATGCATAATGTATGAATCTTGATTCTAGCAAAACAGCAATTAACTCCAGATATTATTAACCAATTATTGATACAATATTACTTTAAGCAATATTATTAAAGAAATTGTTTCATACATTACCATATCAAATATCATATACCTTTTCCACAACGATTACAAGAGTTTCTTCTTGCAAAATTTACATTTGCACACCTGTAACATTAAATTGCTAACTACTTGAAAACAATGATGTGTAAAATAAGACTTTAAAAATATTACAAAGATAATATAAACGGTACAATGTGATGACTATTACTGATTATTCTATCGATCTAATAATTTATTAGATGCTAAGCTATTTTTTTTATATCAAAAATGACACTATCTGGTAATTAAACAACAGTTTTATGATTCACTGCTGGATGGGTTTTGGAAAATGAGTAATGTGGTTTTTAAAAATTAACGAAGAACGTTAAATGTCATTAAGAAATTACGTACTGAGAATCGGGGCAAATCCAGTCCCCGTCATTAATATTACGTTGATTATCGTCATCTACTTTACTACTATCCATTTTGTCCCCGGCCTAATTGCCTGTAAGTAAACCCAGTGGCTACTTGTCACAGTCACACTTGCATCTGATTCTCAGGTAAGATTTCTTCTAAGTGAATCTAACCTTTGCACTGATATGACTGATTTTATAGTTCAAGCCACGTAAAGTGAAATATTTCCAGGAAATTAAACGTACAGCTTAGTAAAACACGTTCTACGCGTTTCAAAGCTATTGCATTATGACGGGGGTACAAATTAATACACTGAAACTCTCTGGAGTACAGCACACTGTAAATTGCTGTAAATGCAACGTTAACCGCACAATCACAAGGTTTACGAATGTTTAAAAAAAAAAAAGCCATAACGTGGCGGTTCTAAAGCACTACTCAAACGACGCCATACGAAAAATCTGTCACTAGATGGCTACGGACAACCATTCCTTCAAGCAATTATTATAAATTATTAGGAGTATATAATTTATTTCCCTTTAGTCAATCTTATGCGTTCATACGTTGCATACGTTAAATTCTCGAATATTAAATTTCAGAATTAATGACATGTGGCGTCATCTATTTTAGAAGTGCCCTCACCCCCTCCGCGCGCTCGCCAAACATACAAAATATCAGGATTAGTTCAGTCTGTCACCCAAAGATGCCACAACCAGTTGGCTTCTTGGAGAGGAAATTAACCAAACCACAGATGGCGTTCAGGAAAGCATTGCACGTTTAAAAACGTCGAGACAAGGACGTTAAAAATACTACATATGTGATTTATTGTACATTGATGCTTTCCATCTAAAGCAAATTGTAATAACACATTTATGCGGATAGATCGAGGTATGTACGCAGTTGAATTCCTCAATGAATCGTAGAGTAAATTGAAATGCGAGTTTTCGAAAATATTGGTCAGCCAGAGGGACAAAATTAGTTTACAACCCAGGGATTTCTGCGAAATCATGCTCGTGCCTCTGTTTTTCTCTATTATGGGGGTTACTGTTATCTAAGCTATTTTCGTATGTATACAGTAAAAATGTAACACGAAAGTATAATACGGCGGAGAATATTATACTTTGTTACAATAGCAATTGGAGGGGGGAGAGGATTTACCTTCATCTACTGATCCACTAATCACGATCCTCGTAAGATAGCCGAATCAACCAATCGTGACGAGTTAGAGACAGCCTAAGAGTCATTCGTCTCGGGAAAGCTGGAGTGACAAGATGTAGAAGCAGTTTGCTCGTGCCAAAGTAGGTAACATTTAATTTAAGAACTAAGTTAAAGTAGTTAATTACTTAACTAATTCCCTTTTGTTACTTTCCTTTGAGTTTTTATCCAGTTTAAATCAAATAATCTTAAATTAATTCGATATCGTGAGAAAGGGTAAATCGGTCTTCGCGGCTTCTATTAACCACCTTGTACCAATTAGTATTTATGCAGTTCTTCTTGAAATTGCAACATGTGGGCACACTCCTCGACTCAATTATCGTTTATTTGTGAATCGACCATTGTTAATGTAATGTAATTACTTGTAATTAACGTTTATTTTATGTTTCAGAATTACGGTTGGAAAGAACGCGCGCTACTGGTGCCACAACCAGACGCAATTTGGCGGGAAATCGATGAATTCTGGTAATATATTATAACAAACATCTGACATTTCACGATATATTTTTCATTTTATCGTGTTTTTATTGTTTTTGATTGAAACTGTGATCGCGATTTTGTGATTTGCTGTGCAAAGATTAAACGAGAATTTTTTCAAGAAATATTTTCATTTCAAATGCGTAGTTGAAGCATTCAATATGGCTTCCTTTACCGTTAGGAAATTTAAACGTCAATATCTGCAGACATTCAAATTGGAAATACTCGTAACTTACTGATGTAGCCCGGTCACGAAACTTCTTTTTATATTAATAATTTTACATGTTTATCTTTATGAAGACATTGTATTTGTATTTATATACAGTTTAGAATCTGCCAAGTATGAGTAAATTGCGAAATTTGGTAAGTGCAATGAATTTCTGAATATTTACAAAAAACGGGACGCGGTTTAGACGGAAAAGCATGCTTACAACTCTAAAAACGAATGTCATTAGTATAATATATTAGTAATAAATATTCATACATCATTAATGAATACTATTTATTCATAAACTGAGGAATTATTTTACATGACTTTAAAATTGTATATTTTTAATCACTCGTGTGTAGTTAATGCCATATTTGTATGTTTAAGCTCATATTTATCGTTGAATTTGTTTCTTTTTTTCAGCTTTTTGATACCTTGCGTCATTGAACAATGGGGAAAATATATTTTTATGAGGCTCTATCACCAAAGAGTGTGAGTATCTTTATATGTATATTATAACGTACATTTTTCAATTAAACAGCTTGAATTTTGGGAAGAGATAATAACGAATTTCGTTTGTTTTTGTTTAGATTCTTCCTATATTTCATCACTCAAGATGTCATATTTCTCAGAAGTATTGGATTTCTTACTCCTACTTTTCTTTCAGAGAATTTGGTGATCGCGCGCAATGCGGTCGAGTAGAGTCAGTGTTCGCATTGTAGAAGTTTTTTTGTTTAACTGGAGCGAATTGGCTCCGAGTAGAATCTCACCGGAGATGCTGGGTTCTTGGGAAAGTAGAGTCAGTGTCTATTGATTATTATCAATTACTTTTAAAGCGTCCATACACTGTTTGCTTTTTGAGTCGCGAAAATAGTATTTCTTGTTCGCTGGCTGGAATCTATGGTCGCAATTAATACTTTTTTCTTTTTGTTCTTTATACTTCCAATTAAAAATGATTGTTCGTGATAGTAGACTCAGTGCATCACCGAAGAAAATGTCTCTGGGTGAAGCTCTACCAACAGAGATTGTAAGTATCTTTATATTTTATTACGTACACTATTCAATTGAAGCAGTTAGAATTTTGAGAAGAGATAATAACAAATTTTGTTCCCATTTTTCAGATTAATTACGTATTTCATAAACACTCACGAAGATGTAAGTCCTCGGGCAAAGCTTACATTCATCAGCTAGATATTTCATCACTGAACACTGAAACAGAAGATGTTCTCGGGCAAAGCTTCACCATCAAGGAAAGTAAGTATCTTTATATTTTATGACATACAGAGGTAAAACTTTGAGAAGAGATTGTAACGTATTTCTCTTCTTTTTTTTTCAGATCTTTGGAATCTTAAAAGGAGCCCTTCTATCATCGGGTGAGTCGCATGCTTTTTGGTTCCTCTGGTCCCCAATCATGCCGTAGGTCGATTGGGCCGAATCGGCACGGGCGACTGGTTGTATGTACTAATATGTATACATGTTGAAGCGAGTACAGTGAATGTCGGTATGCAATTATACCTGCAAGTAGTAACACTCATCTGTTATATTTTCTAGCTAGGGTAGGGTCTTCTTGTTCACCGCGTTTGCCACTACAAGTAATACAATTGATAAATATTTTGTAATTTGATGCACTGCTCGTGACACGGCTTCTTTAAGTATTCTATTTAACATGAGCTGTTGATCTCAGACGTTTTGATACGGGGAGATCCTATTAATAGGATCCATATAGAATGAGCTGCAATGTAACATTCTGTATAAGTAAACACAATTATTACATACCATGTACAAGAAGGCATCCCGCGACGGGTAGATTTCTGAGTCGAAGCAACATGTCGGTTACACTTATGTTATGTGTCTTACATTGGTTTTGACGAAGGGATCACCCGAGTATTGTTCAATGTATAGAGTCAAATATCTTATTACAGAATCATGATTAGAGTTTTTTGTCTTAAAATGAATTTCCATTCAATTCTTTTTCTTAATAATTAAATTGTTTATATTAATGAATATTCAGTCTTTACTTGGTAATTTTCATTAATACAGAGTTGAGCCATTTTTGTTGTCAATTAATTAAGAAAGAATTAAAGAATATTAGCCCGTTAGAAGAGCAGTAACTAATAAAGTTTTTAGTCAGGATTTTCAGGATAATTATTCCGTGTTCGGTGCTCAAATCCTTTCACGTGCTCAGGTGCTACTTGATTGGGTGAGAGCAACGGTGCACGATGGCTTGATTTCACATAATAATAACATGCCTATGCGACTGGCAATGCGTTAGCTCACCGTGCACGACGTATTTTCCACTTATGCGTGTGTGGTTGTGGTTAGGCAGTGGAATTGCGTCGGTTAAATTTGTATGAATTAATATTTCATATGTAATTGTTCCTTGGGACAATTATTCAGAATTTCCGGTATCGGTCGTACATATTCCTTTGTTTTACACAATGTTTGTAATGAAATTTCCATGGACTATGTACTGTTTTAAAATCTCTCGTTATCAGACGAGAAAATGAAAATAGATAATCGATATAAAGTATACCAAGTATACGTACACTATGTTGCTTAGGCAATTTTTCTATTTTCGCAATGGATGCTAGCCTTTGCCGGTCGATTTCAGGAAAATGGTACGTACTTATAGACCTTAGGAGTGTGTAAGATTAGGCTAATTTTTAACCGTGGAGCGTTGTGTGTTGGTGAGAATGTGTCTTTTGCTATATTTTTTTCTAAATATAAGGCTAGGTAGGCAGGTAGTATACTTTCTGGTGTGTGAGGGCATGATTAGACTAAGTAGGCAGGGGCCGGGGCAGGCTATCAAAGTCTCTGATCGGGTGGTAGGCAGTTCGGTTCCGTGTGATAGTCTGCTACCGGGGTAATTTGTAGTGTCGATTCGAAGCTGGTCCACGCAGAGCATATCGTTTGCTTCCAGTTTCGACATCGATTCTTCAAATTTGGCGAACTCCAAAGGGGTCGTCGTCGCGATCGCGGTCGGGCAGATAGGATCGTCGAAACGTACGACCTGTATCAGGGTTTCAGGTGGGCGGACCGTCGAAGAAAAGAAGAGGCTATATGCCGAAGAGGCCCGACAAAAATAATGTCATTGAAGAGGGCAACTACTAATGGCTCTGCATCTTCGGATGGGGAGTCATTCCGTTACTACTTTGTCACTGTACTCGCTTGTAGTAGTAGTAGTAGTTTGTATTTTGGCCAGCATATCGGCCAAACAAGATCAGCATTATCTTTCGGATGGGGAGTCATTCCGTTACTACTTTGTCACTGTACTCGCTTGTAGTAGTAGTAGTAGTAGTTTGTATTTTGGCCAGCATATCGGCCAAACAAGATCAGCATTATTGGGTAAATCGCGATAGAAATTAGTGTTACTTTGAAATATAGTTTTTATATTTCCAGATAATGTTGCGATAATGACTGACCGCGATTGATTATATTTTTCCTTTGCTGTATTAGTGTTGCGCTATAAATGAATCGAGGTTGGTTTGATTTATTATAGACTTTTGTCTCGAATTCGATTATTTTGAAATTATCCTATCGAATTAGAATTACAATATTGATTGGTTCAAATAGTCCATTTGTTTTGTTGAATTAGTGTTGCGACGTGGAATGATCGGGTTTGTTTCAGTGTTACGATTCATGATACGCCCGAAAGATTGCTGGAACCATTGTCGGAACCACATAGCAGCTGAAACAGCTGCACAGAGTGATGTTACATTAAGTTCTTAATCGTTTAATTTTGTGTTTCATGGTTCGTCGTGGGATGAAACTTGAAATTATCCAAGTTGACGTGTCGATAAACTTGTTTTATCGCAATCCTTTGAGTTTCTGTTTCAGGGATCGCTGTGGGATCAAGTTTCAAAACTGCGTTACTTTTCAGGGGGTAATTATTCACAGGTATCTATTCGTATTTTCGTACTTACGTATGTGGCCCGACGACGGTGGCGCCGTCTAGTGCAACAACTACGTAATAAATTGACTACCGGTTAACGGTGTTTGCCACGGATGGCGCCACTGTTAATTTTTCGGCCTGTTTTCGCGACGCCTAACGGTTGTTGCCGCGTTCGTGCAGACATATGACATACAAGGGTTGCATCTTGTCAGGGGCATCGCTCGTTTCTGCTCAGCATTGGTAGATGGTGGTAAAGTTCGAATGATCTAGGGTCTGATTTGATCCCGATAACGCGGATCGAACGCGTAACGTGGAAACGCTATTGCATACGCAGTTTTCTCGACATAACATATCGCGCTTTAGAAAAGATGCAATTAGATTACGTTGTTGGACGTGTCCAGTAAAGGAAACCGGTACGAAAATTCATCGGCGATTTTCCAACGAGCCAGAGAGTTTAGCGTTGTTTCGTAATTACAGCTACTTACTTAGGATTTTCATCGGTGTACGAGTTCACCAAGCGGTTTCGGGTAATTCAAGTAGAATTGGAAAATTCAAAGGAACGATAACAGGTTGTTATAACGGGGTGACAAGGAGGGAGAGACGTCGGTCGCAGCGCGACGTCGTAGGCCGCAGTGGTTTTCGGTGGTTATCGGTGACGGTGGTGACGATGGCGAAGGCGGCGACAGCGACGACGACGGGGACGGCGACGGCGGCGGCTCGAAGAAGAATGCGCGTGCGTGACCGACGTCGCTGCGCGACGACGCAACAGCGACGTAGCGACGACAACGTCGACGAGGACGAGGACGAGGACGAAGCGGCGGGCCGAAGATCGCCGAGCGAGCGCACGGCTACGCGGAGAGAACTACGGCTGGTATGGTGTGGGCCGCGGCACGGCCACAGTGTTCCAAAAGTCGGCACGACGCACGAATCGCATTACGCTGCTCGACGCAGTGCCACGAAGCCGCGTCGTCGAATCGGGCTGTTCTGGCCTCCGATCGGGAGCCCCGTCGAGCGCAGCCAGTGCAGCGACCGCGGTCTTCCAGCCGCGGAAGACAAACGTCTGATCGCGGACTAGTCGAATCTACTGGTGCCGCTACACTGGTACGGCCGAACGAGCACGGGAAACTATTACTTGCTTGGGACACACACGTTGCTCGCGAATCCGCCAGTTATTATACCACCAACGCTTTACCGTTTCGAGAGCCGTCGTGGCACGCGAACGTATACCGAGCGAGCGGTGCCGCGGAAACCAGCACCATCGACGTAACTAGTGCGTAAAATATGCGAGTTACCGATAAGACGCGGAGTTAGATCGGACGAGGAACACGAGAGACACGGAGGTGGAGACGGTGGTGTCGCGAGTTTGCTTGAAAATTTCCAACCGGTCACGGGGACGTCGAATCTCACGGACAAGGGGGAAATAATAGATAGTGCTTCGAAAAGAAAACGGTTCGAACGAATCCACACGGAAGTTTCATCGGGATTGGCGATATTCGCGCGGGTTGTCCGCGCACAACAGAGTGCGTACGGTGATTCGTGTCGTGTGCGCGGGTATCGACGCGTTTCCTAGGTTTCGCGGCGATCGAATGACCGATCGTCGTCGATTCGTGAAACGGTCTCGAGCGGGTCACGGGTCGCTCTCACCGGGGCTGCTCTGTGTTCAGTGATACAACTATAGTGCCGGGTACGAGAAGGAAAAAAAACGTCCGAGCCGTAGAGGTGTTCGAAGCGAGTACGTAGTTGGTGTTTGTCGAGGAGCAGAGAAAAAAAGTTATGTTCATCGAGGAGAAGTGAGAGGACGAGATCGCCGAAGGAATCGACGTACCGAGAATAAACGTCGTGTCGTCGAGCGACCGATTGCTCGATAACGAAGAGAATGCCACGGAAGCAAAGTCATTGCCGAATTATCCGGGGGAGACGCGTCGTTAGTGTAATTTAATCGATTCGAAGGTGGACGAACCGCTTGGAGGATAAAATAGTAGGGAATCTCGTGGTCGATTTAGGCCGAGAGAGAAACAGAGAGAGAGAGAGAGGGGGAGAGAAGAAGAGAGAAAAGTGTATTGCTATCCGAAAGGTGTCGAGAAAACCATCGAAGGGGGAAAAGCGATATCGAGAGATAATCTACGAAGAGAAGGAAGAGGATCCAAGTAGGCCGGTGTGGTCTGCACAGCTTCCTGTATTCGTCGTAGGTGTTTTTACGCGTACGGTGTGGATCGATAGGTGTCTCGCGAGCTCCGGTCGGTTGGTCGACAACGTTCGTGCCGGCAAGAACGAGCCCGTTGGCGTTCGAGAACGGCGAGGACCGACTTCTGGGAACGAACGGACAGACGAAGAACATCCCCCTCCCGCCCCGTGAATTTATGGGGGACTTTAGCGCGACGAGTCTCTTCTCGAACTCTTTGTCCGCCACGACGAAATCGTCGATCGGTGGTATCAGCGCGAACAACGCCGTAACCGTGACGACCTCGACGATGCAGGACGATCTGTTGATCGAGAAACAGGCTACCGGTAAGACCGCGCCGTTATCGCCGAGCACCGGCTTGGATACCGTGGTCGGACAGGAGAAGTCGAAAGACTCGGTCGAGGTCGAGAGTATCGCAATCACGCCGACGACGCCCTCCTCCACCGAGAAAGACATCACATGCAACACAGGCTCGGCTCTTCAGGGCTTCACCGATCCCAGCAGGGTGCCTAGTCTCTGGTCCGCACCGGATGACACCGGTCTGCACGCGTTGCCGGTCAATGGAACCATCGGCGCGTTTCAGAATTTCCCGAGCGGCGGACCGACCGGTCTGTTCGCCGGCACCGCGACGGCTGTGTCCACGGGAGCTCGTCGCGCCATTACCGCTAGTCATAATTTTCCTCAACAGCACGGAAACGCCGGTGCTCCCGGGAACAGACACGGTCTGCAGGTAACCTCTGCTCAACAGCAACAACAGCAACAACAACAACAGCAACAACAGCAACAACAGCAACAACAACAACAACAGCAACAACAGCAACAACAACAACAACAACAACAACAACAACAGCAGCAGCAGCAACAACAACAACAACAACAGCACCAACAACAACAACAACAACAACAACAACAACAGCCACCGGCTACTTCGCATCCAGGTGTTTACCTTCCGGGAAAGGGTTACGCGGCTTGGTCCGGTGGTCCGCAAGCACCTCAACAATGGGGCGCCGGACCACAGGCAGCCGCGGTCGCGAGTAGCGGCCTTTCGCCGTGGAGTCGCGGTAGATCGGTACCGAATCTACCACCGTTGCACTCGTCGTTGCACGCCGCCGCCGCGGCAGCAGCCGCGGCTGGTCTGCAAGGTAGAAAACCGAGCCCGACGTTTCCCGGTCATCCGGGACCCGCTGCTGCTCATCCGTCTTGCATCAGTCCGGTGAAATTTCGACGGAGCATCTCGTATCCCGGCAAGGGCAACATATACCCGCCCCAACCGGCGCCTACCTTTGAGGTTACCGCTGCGGATGAGAGGGATTTGTTGCAGTTGCCGCCGTTCCAGCAAGTACGTTCCTCGTTCTCTGTTCGATTATTGGATCCTGACAGGTGGTGGAATCCTTCCTCTACGTTTTCGATTCCGCTAGGTCTACTCGAATCTTGACTCGACGTTCGAGCGCGACATCGATCGTGGCCCGCAAATAGAAAAATGTGTTTTCCTTCTTGGACGTCGCGGCGGCGGCGGCGGCGGCGGCGGCGGCGGCACGAAAGCGCGGCAACGTAGGCGTGTGTTTCCTCGACTTTTACTCTGGCATTCCGTTATCGATCGTTGACCACCTACCGCGTTGTAGGCTGTAGGCAAAGGGTACACGCGCGATGCGACACCGCTCCTGCGATCGTGCACAAACCCGTCGATAAAGTATGTACGTATATACATCGGTAGCTCGGACTTCCGCAGTTTCGTTCGTGCACGCACTCGATGCCAGGTTATGCAACCGACTTCGAGACTCGAATTTAAATTTAGACGGCGCAACCGGCTGTTTCGACGGTCGCCCGCTATACGCCGAGACGTCGTCTCGTCTTCGAATGGTCTGTCGTACGTCCGGAAATTCGAGAGGATCTCCGCCGTGATGGGGTGCTCGAACGCGTTCGATGGTATACAAGTATACGTATACTTTGGTGTTTGCCGTTCGTTTCGCGTGTTCACCGTACGTCTGTACGAACGATCTTTTGAAAATGTTTTTTCATTCGTTACAGAGTGTGTTTAGTAGTGGTCGCGGTTTCGACCTGCAAAATCCTGAGAATCGAACCAACGTATCTGACCTCGAGCTAACCGCAAGTTGCAAAACAATCTTTTCAAATCAGGATCGAGGGACTGACTGCGCGTCCGGTAATTTTTAGCGCAGCTCGATTCACCACGAGAAAAGAAAGGCTTTCCGTCTACTTATTTAGTCGTTGATGTCTGACCCAATTCCTTTCGCACTCGGCCGCTCGAACAGTGTGTCTAGCAGAAGTTTAAGCTCAGCTATTTTAACCACTTGTCAAAAATAGACCTGCATGCATACTGTCCGAGAGAAATGGCGGATTTTCTAGCGCGAACGCTCGCGCCCTTCGCGAACCTTCTTTCCGTCGTTTAACGGCCGTATCGTTTTATTTCTTCTATTCTCATCTATAACTTGTACTAAACCCGATGAAAAATGATCTCTTGTTGTTCCAATTCGCGATACCAGATGCGCTCGATAGGTGACGATGTTCTTCGCTCGAATGTGACACGTGAATTTTACCAACGTCCAACGTGCCTATGTGCCGACTCGCAGAAATGTTTCCGAGCATGGTAACTCGCGCGTATGAACATTGAACGGGCGTTGAATTTGCCCATCGCTTATCGACGTTGCCAACCTTAACGTCGTCGAATCGATTACGAGTAGCGTTTCTCAGACCTTGTACGTACGATCCAGTGACTTGAAAACGAGCACGATGGTCGAGGACGAGCCTCGAAACGAAAAGAGGTTACGCGTCTCGCGTTGTTCCACGGAGAAGGAAGGGACCCGATTACGTGCGCGCGATAACCCGCGGTGATCGATCATTTTGATATCGTTCGAGAAATATCCAAAGTCGCGCCCGGTGAATTCTACTGGGTATAATCGGTAAACGCGAGATGTGCCACGGTCTCGTTGCTTGATAATCACGCACGGTCCGCAATGCAGACGGCGTGTTACGACTTTATCAATCGTCCGCATATTTTGTTTGCTGTTTTACAATTTCCTTTCCGGTTCTACGTCACTCCTAGAGGTCGTTACACGCACGTGCAACATCAAGCGAATCTACGATTCGATGATGATTCGCAAGTGTTTTTCGTTCCGAATGATTTACTTACACAGTGGTGGAGTACGCGCGTAATCAGGTACGAGCTACGATATAATAAACAGTAAACGTAGTTTACGGATCGAAAGGAGGAATTCGGGGCGCGTTGTGTCGTCGATGTATGTACTTACGACGCGCGTCGATGAAAAGCACCCAACGAAGCGAAAAAATGCTCGAGCTCTACGAGTCCGATAACTCGGTCGGTCGTCATTCACCTTGGAAGCGAATCGGGACACGTGCCATAGGCCGCCGCTTCGCGTCGCTCCGCTCCACTCCGCTCCACTCCGCTCCGGTCTGGCTGCCCAGTCGGAGCAAACCAATCGACGACGAGCACCACCCGCGTGTTCTATCTCTATTCACGCATGTGTGTGTGTGTGTGTGTGTGTGTGTGTGTGTGTGTGTGTGTGTGTGTGTGTATGTCTACGTACGCCCGAATACGCCTATTTTTCCGTCGTGCCTCGGAACCTTCGAATCTATCGATGATCGAACTTCGTTTTTCCTCTTATCGAACATTCACGTTCTATCCGCGAAAACGGTGGAACGATCGAACCAAAAAAATCCGCAAGGCCTGCGAATTACAAAGGATTCCCCGTGGTTGCGTTACCTTGACGAGCACCAGGCGTCGTTGCACGTTGCTCGTTGTCGTCGTCAAAGTATTTCGTTACGAAATACAGACCGAGCGAATCTGACGAAATAGGACGCGCGCAACGTCGCTCGATATTGCCGTTCGATCGTCGACTTTCCTTACGCTCGCTTAAGCGTTGCAAACCGGGGATATGGAAAGGTGCACGGACGCGATACGTTTCGCTCCGTTCGTCGTCGCCGAGCCGATCGTTTCGTTGAGAAACGAAGACGAGCGCGACACGCGATGCACCGATTTTCTACGAGAACGTCGCTCTCGTGCTTTTGCTAGTCGATGACGAGTACACATACGTACATATATCGAGCGTATCTAGCGTATCTAGCGTATCTAGCGTATCTAGCATATCGAAATATAGGCGGTGACGAGTGGCATCTGGCATTTGAAAGCGGTGTCGATACGCGTGGTGGCGGCAGGGAAGGCACGCGAGAAAATTGATAAAAGTCGATTAGCCGGTTAATCGGCGGGACGGTTGTGTACCAGATACCGAGGAGCGGGCGTTATTAATAAAGACGCGATAATCGTTTCTATCGAGAATCGAACGGTAACGTCCGCGAGACCGTGAACGGTATAGGTATAGGAGGTATGTTGGTATAGTCGACGGACATGATTTTTTCTTCTCGTAAAATTAAGCGGTTAGCAAGGCGTTTATTCGTGTAACCGCACCAAGGGCTGTACGCACCCCTGTGCTAGTGTTGCCGTAAGGGGCTAACGCTCTAACATTTTAGAAGTGGCTCGAATCTCAGGCTGCAAACGTCATTTCCGAATTTATGCTTAAAACTCTTGCTTACGGTATTCACATTCACTGCCGCCTCTTACTTAATAGTAATTACTAGACTGCGGAACTTTATGCAAAATATACCATTCTTCGAGTGATTTTTTAATGATTTTATTATTAGAAGAATAAGACAGAAAATATGTTAGATCCGACGTATCGGTGAAAAAAATTGTTCTACAGGTAACCCATTTCGATTTAACAGCGTCAAATTACTGGTCCGGCTGCCGTAAACGAGGCTTCCCTTAGAATTTAATGGTTTTACGAGAACAGAATATCGTGTCCGTCTACTATACCTACGTGTCGCGAGAGCATCGCGACACACGCAGCCAGAAGCGTTAATTCCATCGTCGCTCTGGTCGCGCTGCGTAAATTCGTCCTTGAAATAGGCACTAAACGAGAAAAAAGGCGGCCGCGCGCCGCGAATTTCGTCGGTGCGAAACAACAAGACGACGGACGCAACTCTTTCAACTAATTCGAGGGACGACGGAATATCTGGATGTTAACCCAATTCGGGAACCCTCCTATTTGAATTGGGAACTGCGCCGGTGCGGAGATGCCCCGGCACGAGGTTTATAGGTCAGTCCGGTTTCGCGCGGTATAGATTTTTCGTCCAGGGCTCGTCGCCGTTCCGCGCACCGCTGCCCCAAGATTCTCGAAAACCGCCCCACTCTCACCGCTTGCGATCCAGGGAATTCCACGCGATGCAACCCACCCTCGTGCTTTCTTCTTGTATTTCCGTTCGACACGGTTTCTTTGGGCTTTCTTGGCGGCCTGGAATTAATCGTAATTCGCTTAGAACTCTTAACAAGATGAACGACTTATGTAATAAAACAACGTGTTTTCATTCTTCACGAGGAGAGCGCCGCTGCTCTTGAAGCGTTGCAGTGATCGGAGAGAATACGGCATCCGTGGTCTGCAGCCACCCGCTATCGAACGCGTCGTTCTCTCGTCCTATTCCTTGCGTTCAACCCTTGCATCAGCATTCGCATTCGCATTCGCATTCGCATTCGCATTCGCAATGACTGCTTTTCGTGATACATAACTGGTAACGAAACAAACTCGATCGACTGTATTTTCGTCGGTAACGGTCGCAACATCGATCGGCCGGAACCACTGTCGAGCATTGATCTTTTGAAAACCTGCACTAATTTGTCCGACAACGTATCCTCGGTCAAACGATGTTTCCTTAGAGTTACATACCTTTTAAGATTAAATACAAACGATGATTGAAATCCGATCGCGGGGAAGAGTAATCGGTAACGACGAGCCAGAGCAGTCCGTGTTCGTAGCCCTTCCGCTACCCTCCCTCTGTCGTTTCCACACCCTGCGTTTCGCTCTACCGTTGTTCCCCTTTCTCTTCCCTTTCTCGTCAACGTCTCGCTTCCACCGACGATGACCTAGTTCGCGGTAGCCGACTGGAATCGTTTCTTCCGTACTTGCCTCGAGATTCAGGTTACGTTGTCCCGGTCTCTACGCTCGATTTCCACAACTTCACCGCGCGTTGCCTCGCCTCGTCTCGCCACGCATCGTTACGCGTGTGCCTCGCCAACGGAACCGAACCAACCGCGTCCGTTTCGATTCGACCGCGCCTCCTCTCTCTCTCTCTCTCTCTCTCTCTCTCTTTCGTCCACCCTCGCTTCCCCTCCTCGTCTTTCGATTCCGCGACAGACCGATTTTCATGTCGCGTCAGCGGATCCATCTTTCGAAGCGACAGCAAATTATTACTCTCTCGATTCCTTTCGCAACGTCTACCTCACGATTCGATTAGTTAAGCCCACCCCCTCTTCCCCTCCGTCCGGAAGCCAATGGACGTTTCGAGAATGACACTCCGTTCCTAAGGAAAGGGGAGAAACAGTTCGACAGAGGGATGAGTTACGTGGCGGCAGTGGATCGTATATGTATGTATCCCATGTAGTACGTGTCTGCCGCGTCACGCGAAAGAAAGACAAACTCGAGGAGCAGAAAAACGGGCTCGGTACAACAGGGGGCTGTTCGTTGCGTAAGAACGCTCGTGTCTAGACCGTCTGGATGCGCGCGGAAATGGAGAACTCGAAGATGGATATATGTACACCCGAATGCATCTACGAGGACACACGCTCGCTAACAACCCCTTTCACGGTCTTTTACTTCTATCGTGCGCGGCCCCTATCGTTTCCGTCACCCCCCGACTCGTTCTCGTCGTCGTCGTCGTCGTCCTTAGTCTCCCTTTTTTGTTTCGACCAAGACGTTTGCGAAAGCCCAGCCCACGATTAAATGCCCCCCGCGTCTTTCGACGGTGCATGTATCATTCTATCGGACAACTGGATCATCGACCGCCTTTTGAGAGAACGGATTCGTGCCGTGTCTCGCGATTCGAATCTTCGATCCGGTAATCTAATTCGCGGGCAGAGAATCGACAGCGCCGGTATGCGGTTGCTCGAAGGATGCCGTTGCTTTTTACGAGCTTGAAACTTTGGAACTGGGCCAATCCGTGTGCGGGGGGCACATGCTTCGCAGCCGTATAGCGCAGAATCCTGGGGTCACCGTCGCTGCTCTCTCTCTCTCTCTCTTTCTCTCTTTACCCCACCGTGTGCCCTCGAACGCGACGAATTCTTGCATGGCCACGAACCACGCTGCGCGTATCACGGCATCGTATTTCCTTACGGTTACGAATTTTCCTAGTTTGAAAACCTCCGATCATGGTTCGCTCGATGATTCGTGGAGAATGAAGACAGTTCGGCATCGAAATTTACGGGGCTTACCCATTGGAAATTAATGAGCAACCGTGAGGAAGCGAAATGCGAGGTAGGGAGATCCGGCGAATGGGAAACGAATCGCGGAAACCGCCGGAATCGATCAGAGGAGGGGGATTGGGTTGGGTGGGTGAGGGGATAGTAATGGATCGCGCGAGGGAGAAGAACCAGAAGAACGAGAAGAAAGGTGTATGAATGGGCTTACGGAATCGAGGAGAATAAGTGAGACAGAGCGAGAGAGGGGCGTGGAGAAAGGGAAGGTGATAGAGCAGTGGCTAGAACAGCTAGAGTAGTGGCGATTCCACGATGGAGCGTGAGCACAGAGGTTGCTGTCGACGCCCTGCCGCTGCTTCCTGGTTTCCCTATATTGATTTTCTAGCGTGCCTCCAGCTAGACGGGAACGGAGCGACGCAACCGAAAGAGGGAGGAAAATCGTTGTATCCCGTGGTGGTTGCGCTCGCACAACGGGGTATCCGCGCGTTGCACGCTTGCGTCACGCTAGCCGACAAGAAGGGCGCACGCGCGCTGTTTCACTTTGGTCTCTCTGTCACGGTCGTATACACAGGTCCGGAAACTCCTGTGGTGGGGGTGTTCCCTTAAGAAAGACCGAAAGTTTCATGAATCTTCCGCTAGCCACACAGCGCTCTAATCGTTGTGTACTGTGTACGTACATCATGTTTTAAAAGCAAGAATAGGCGTATGAGCCCTGATGCACCACAGGGAATGTATACGACCGCGACTGAATCCATGGACATAAGAATTAGAAGACGGAGTGCAAGGTCCCATTCCTAGGTCCATGACTGGATCCAAAAGACTGTAGTGCCCTCGCTTCGTGGCAAAGTTCGAAAGTACACTTTGTTTCTTTAAGGGATCACCCCCACCACGGGAGTTTCCGGACCTGTGTATACGACCGTGGTCTCTGTGCACGAGTGAGGGCCACCGGTAGAGGAGGAGGGCGAGGAGAAGCAGAAGGGGGTTGAACAGCCCCGTGATCTCCCGTGACCGAGGAGGGTGGAAAAGAGCGGGTAGCGTGTTGTATAGGGCTTGCGAGTGTTCGCACGGGACGTGGAAACGATGGCGAGGGTGGGTCCACCTTTTACACCTCCGCCGGTGATGCTCGAGGAGTGCAGGTGGGAGGAGAGAATTATTCGACGTCGAGCTAGGCGGATGGACGCGTGCTCTTCGTTTCGCGGCTCGTCGTCCTTTGGTTTGGCCTTAAGTCTCCCCTTCCTCCCGATGTCGCGTCTCCCGTCATCCTTTCCAAGCAGACGACACGTCACGTAAATATCATCGTTGTTCGCGTGACTGTTCGTGTTTCTCGTATAACAATCACTGTCGCTGTTCTTCAGTTTCTTGTTTCAAGCAAAAGAAGAGGCGAACAGGGTTTTGTAGTCAACGATACCATATCCGATGATGTACGATACCCTGTAAACTCGTTCGTCGATCCGCCGAGAACGACGAGGCGTTGCAGTCTCGTAATAGACCGCGGCAAGTAGTAAGGAACGACGAATGGTCGGGCGATTCGCCAGCCACACGAGCACACGAATCTTTGTTGCAACGGTCGTCAGCTTTCTCGACCGATCATCGTCGAACAATGTCGAACGAATTTCGGGCCGAATCGTCGTAGTACTCGTGTTGTACTCCAGTCCCTCCGTCTGATGTTTCTTTTTGGTCGAAGCCCTAGAAACGGCGGAGGAAGCCTACTGCGACAAAGGTAGCGAATACGCATTTCGCGAAAGACCGCGGGCGAATGACAGCCTTGCTTCATCGTTTTTTATACGGCAACGATGAAAAAGAACAAACGATCGTATTCGTTCGGAGAGGAGGGTTCAATGTATAAATCCTTGGAACGTGTACGCGATCGATACAGATCTCTCTCTCTCTCTCTCTCTCTCTCTCTCTCTCTCTCTCTCTCTCTGTCTCTGTCTCTGCTTTTCTTCACCTCTCTCTCCCTCCGTGTCCTCAATTATTTTTGAATCGGCTTACACAATGTCAAAGTTAAATATATCGAACGACGCGCGACATTCAGCCTTCGCTCCTATTCGTTACAAGCTGCCCCTTCTTCTCGTCGTTACTTCACTTCACAGTAGCTAACTCCTCTGTTGTTGATCGCGTCTAAACATCTCGCCGTTTTTTCCCCGGCTTGTTCATTGTTCACTGGATCGGTGGTCTCCCATAGGACATTTCTGTACGGTCAACCTACTCTATTGCACGAAGAACCGCTTCTTCGTCCTCGAAAGACTCCGTTCGAGTTGGTTTCGATCGCTCATGATAACGATGAGACCGATGAGAAATTGAAATCCTAGCCGCAAGGGCTGCGGGTGTCATCAATCCGTTGACGCCTCGCGATCTATGGGAATATCACCGATGAATTCAACCGACCAACCACGTTTTCCCCGATCTCCGCTGAACAGTCATGAAAGCACATGATCTTATGATATTTTCTTCGCAGGATCGCATGACGGCCAATGGAAACTCCCCGCTGGACAGCATGAGAACTCTGGAGCATTACCTGAGCGATATCATGAGAACCGGTGCCACAGATACCCCGGAACACGTGAAGGGTAAGTGTCAACGACGAATGTGTATTTCAGAGGTGATTCTTAGACTTAGGTTTATCAACGGATTTTACGACGGTCTCGTACAGAAGCTGTCGCAATGGAAATACGAGGAATCCTTTGAATTCTATTCTCGCGGGGGCCGAGTTTATCCGTTCGAGTGCTTCAGGAATGCGTTAAGAATTCAGCAGAGGGGTTTAGCCTGCGTATCGTTCTCGTACCTACGCTCCGGTTCCTGCGATAGCTTCTCGAGCCGAAAGGATGTTTTTGTCGACGCATAGATGAAGCGCGGGTAAACCGAAACAACGAGAGACCGAGGGAATGCCAACCAACGTACCACTCGACGTGCCATGGCTCTCGTCGCGGCACCCTCGACGCGACGCGCGACTTTCGCTGCTCGCTCTGCTCGCGCCTTGGAAATTCCACGCGAGTGCGTGAGGTTCGCGCGAGCCCTCGTCGACGATGGCGAATCGAAATGGAAGAAGGAAAGCTCGCGAACGCTTTGCGTGTCTCGCTTGCACACACACTCTCGCTCTCTCGATCCCTGCGTGTCCCCACGCTTTCTTTTTCATGTCTACTTACCCTGTCTCTACGAGCTCCGGGAACTCTCAGACGAGCGTTCTCGCGCTTACCGTCAAGGGCAAGGGTGGTATCGCGCGCTAGGCCTCTTCTTCCTGATGCTTGTCCCTATCGAAATCGTGCGACGACGAGAGACCGAGCTTTCCACGGGTACTTATTCTCCCGGTCTAGAGTCGTCACGAGTATTATTCCTTTCGCCTGGAGAGGGTTGCGCGCGAGCCGCGTCGTCACACCTGAAGCACCTTCGTTCGATTTAGAAACTCGTCGGAAAGATCTGAAACTCGACGACTGGTTGGATCGAGTGGTAAACGTGCACGAGGATCTTACATTCGAAACGTCTGGAACGAACACAAGGATAAATGAGTTCTCGTTAGGGATTCTCGTCGCGGCAGCACATCGGGGCGGGTGCTGTCCAGGCTTGTCGGTCCACTGAATGCGGTCTCGTTTATTATATCGGGTCTAGATCTTTTCGAGACGGGACTTATTATTCGACGATACTCCCGTTGCAACGGACGGAGAGGATATCTCGTGAGGTTGGGTCGGCGGTCGTCGAGGAGAATGCGAAAGAGGCTCTCGGAGAAGACGGTGACACCACCGCGGACCGGCGACTCTTTTGTATCGCGTAATTATCGTTTCTCTGCCAGGGGAACCACTGGCCGACCAAAAGACCAAGGAGGATGTCCCCGCCTTGTCCGTCTTTTCTTTTTAGCTCGCCGCGCACAGACCCTTATTCTCGCAATTAAAAATCCGGCCACCCCTCGAAATCACGTCCCAAGAATAACAGAGATCGGGTGAACGGTTAAAAGATTTGAATTTCCGTCGATGTCTCGCCACGATCGCGGCTCGTCTTTTGGATCGAAATTTCCCGATGAATCTTGATCGGCCAGGAATAAACGCCCTGGCGAAGAAACTCCCCGTTGAAAGAGGGAGTGGGTGGGAGGAGAGTACGGTCGAGGATACGATATAGGAATGGCATTGTACCGCGAACAAGTCTTTATTCGAGAACAAAAACTACTCTCGAGGCATTGTAAGGCTCACACAGCCGCCGAGTGGGCGTACACGCCACCGCGCCATCTTCGGAAGTGTCGGCGTGGCACTTTAAACCGCACTAGTAGGTCGAGTCTCGTAAAATCCGGGAGTTAGGCAGCGCGACAACGAAGCCGTGGGGTACGTGTACCTCTTCTTCGTGTCCCCGTTCTTCGAACTTCCCCCCCCCCCTCCTCCTCCTCCTCCTCCCCCAGGACAGCCGTTGTTTCCTTCGTTTCACCGCGTAACGATCTATCGTTTGCAATGTACCTACCGTTAGAAACGTACGATCGATATTGCGAGACCGATCATGCGCTGGTATTGTGACTGCGCGGGTCTCGCGTGTTTAGCTCGATAAGATCTTTGTAAAAATAAGCATATCGATGCCACGTTATCGTGGGCGTTTTTGCAGCAGGCTCGAGATTCCTGTGCTGGAAGAGCGTTCGCCATTTTCGCGGCCAAAAAAACGATTGGAAGATTCGAAGCCATTCCTCGATTCGTTGGACGTTTCTCGGGTCGGAGCCCGTGAACGTTTCCAATCTACCGCGGATTTTCGGGTGGACAAACAGTCAGCTACGATGACGAACATTGTGATTCGCATGGACTCTGAATATTTCGCGGCGAACAGAAGGCTGTGGTAACGGCCAACTCTGCGTCCTTGAACGGTGCAGCCTTTGCGATCGCATTCTCTGACCTATATTACCAGCACGCGTGTCATGTAATCGGTTAGTAACGCCGCCGGGATTCGTAGAGGGTGGTTTCACCGTCGCTCTCGAGCCATCTAGGGTTTCATTCGATCGTATTTTCTCCCCCACGTTTCGTTTCCATTGCCACCCCCTCTAACCCTCTCCCGTGGCGATATGCATACGCGTACGTAATACGCATAATTGAAAGGCTGAATGGATAAAGAGAGGGGCTGGGCGGGAGGAGAAACGCATAAATACGCGAACTCGAGATCCAGTCCCCGAAAGGAGTCTGATTTCCTCCAATCCTTGTGTGCTGCCTTCGGAAAACTTCATTGGGAACGCGCGTTCATGGGAAACTATGATAATGATAACGTAGACGAACGTGAATCGTAGATAATGTTCCGAAAAATAAAGGTAACGCCCGATAACGAGGAACGGTGCAAACATTAAGCGAGCAGAGAGATAAGACGCGATTAGACTAAGAATAGAATTTCAAGCGCGTTGGAAGAACGACAATTCCAACGAAATGAAATGCGTGCAAAGGCATTTTCTTCTGTCCAGAGACTATCGGGTATAACGATGAACCCTTTTATCTCTCTGGATCGGTCTTAGCGAATTTTTGAAGCGCGAGGACAAGATTTGCGGCCGCAAACGCTTTTGTTCGTGCTACATACGACACGACGAACGTGAAACGTATGCGTGTCTATATCGAAAAACACTAAGCCGCGGCCCCGAGAAAACAATGTCTACGATAACAACGCAATCGTATCGAAAGAACGATTGAATTTTACGATCCCTTCTCGTGTGTTGGCTTACGAGAAGAGAAAATGTAAAGAAGCGCGCGCCATTCTTGCGAATACCGACCGAGTAAGTACGCGTGTTTTTCCCACTGCGAAACGATTCGTCGACCAGGAAAGTTATATGCTGCCATCTCTGGGTCATCTTTCGAAGAAACTACGATCGTTAGGAAGCTCTTGCGCGTGCGATCTCTTTTACACGCGCGAAATTTGAACGTACGACTGCGGTTATGAATCCGAGACTGTGTAACCTTTGTCGGAGAATTAAACAACAACGATGGCAAAATTACGACGAGAAACTTGGACACGAATGCTTTTTCGTAAGTAAAGTACATACACGTATAAAACGTAAATCGATCGGTGGAAATCTGTGTCGATCGCGTAATCTTTAGTGGAATCGGTCGGCACACGAGACCGGGGGAGGGATCCCTCGTGAAAATAACAGATTCGGAGGTAACCGTGCGAAATGGCACAAGGGTTTATTTAGATTCGATCGGGATTGGCTGGTTGCCTATTGACCAACTGCCACCGTCAGCCGCATTGCAGTGACCCGCAACATTGCCACGTTCGAATACATACGTGGAATATCTATAGGGTTTCGATGGTTTAAAGTGTTTAAACCCTGGCTCAGGAGAGCAGACTGCTTTTCATTCGTTATCGTTCATAAGTAGACACGACTATTTCACGTGGTTCTAATTGTCGATAAGCTTTTCCAAAGTACTTGTTCAGAAAGACGCGGAGCGGATGGAACGAAACGATTCCCGACCTCGAACGATCCACCGGTTGTTTTCTCGACTCGATGGTCAAAGTATAAATAAACATTTGTCGGCATCCAGGAGGCTACCTTTTGTATCTTCGGACTGGTGTCATTAGCAACGTATGTTTAAGCCCGGTACGCAGCCAGTCGACGAAACAAAGCTCCGCAAATATCCTGGGGTGGTGGGTACAAAAGGCTTACGTCAAAGAATAAAGAAAAAGAAAAAGGGTAAAAGGGTGAAAGAGCGCGAGAGTGGATGAAAGCGTTTGGCAGACGAACGAACGACGCACACTCGACGATGCGTCTCGTACCGAAACACGGAACACCCTCCCTGCTTGGCCTTGCGCTTGAATCTTGGCAAGGTCGCCTTTTCAATATCGCGTTGTCTCCTTATATTTATGACGTTCCTCGGTTTCTCTTGATTTTTATCTCGACGTATTGATTCGTCGACAACGAGTAGGGTAGTATCTTGCATTCGATCCCTCGAAGGGAAAAGTATCGTATCGCGATCGCTTCTTTGGAGAATTTCGTGATTTGCCCAAAGAACAACAATACTTTCCCCGCGTCATGCGATAACACGAGAACTCATTGGGGTCAGAGTCTCGAGATCGCGAGGAAATTGACGATCAACCGAAGGAAAAGGCATGCGCAGCACCCTCGTGACGAACAGTAAATACACCACGGTATAAGATAACGCAGGGGCGTGAGAAGCAAACAAGAGGAAAGAAAATACGAAAGAAGCGAAGAACGGTGAGATAAGACGAGTCAGGGTGCGTGGTTCCTTCGGATATTACGTGCAGGAAGAAACGTGCGGCGGTAACCGAGGATCGGCATGGCGTCGCGATCGCGATCTCGTCCTGAGATCGCGTCGATCGGTGGCTGACGGTAGATTTCATCGTTCGAGCTTCTTCATTCGCAACGGTGATACCTAAGGCGTACGCTGGGTATCCATCAACGACGTCGTTTGCTCGGAGTCTAGGGGTGGATCCTTTCTCGGCCCCGAGACCAAGTGCATCGACCCTCTTTGCCGTTAGTTTCCTCTACTCCCCGCTGATACTAGCCCAGCGTCTCTCAAACGATCGTCGTCGATTCCCTGGCATTTAGAATCGTCCGCAGGATTCTCGCGCAATCGCAATCATCGATCCGTCCCGTCTCTCTGTTGTACTATCCGTGATCGATCCTGAGAACGTCTTGCTTCCTGTTCCACGGCAGTTTCAGCCGGAAGACTCGTAGACAAGCCGACATTTCGGACCAGAATGGAGATTGAGAAACTCTGCTTGAAGGTAGCTACGACCGCTACTCGTAAAAATCGCCACCCTACGCTCGCGAAACGAGCAAGTTTTGTGCGTCTCCAGGGAAACTAGGAGCCACTAACCATCTCTACGATCTCAGACCACGCGATCCGATACCATGCGTCACGGCTGAAGGAGAAAATGCTTTCGAACCACGATTGCGCGAAGAATCGCGAAGACACGAAGATTTTAAGATTCGCGCTTGTGACGCAGACCACTCCCGTGTACTCGTTATCGCATTTACCGATAATGATGATAAGAGCGGAAACACGTACGCACAGGCGTAATTCACGGCGATTTCTTCCGTCGTTTTTTATATAAACAGCTCGTTCGACAGGTAGCGAACTGCCGTTAGATCTCGACGCCGATTCGTCGTTCGTTTAGTCGCAAACGGATGACGAGAATTTTTACCGCGATGCAACGAATCGCCGCAGCCTTCGTCGGCGGAGATAGGCTAAAGAAGCCCGTCGAGTAATGAAAGAACGACCGTTATATAAATTCAAGGATAACACGGATCGTGAGCGCAAACGCAGTATCAAGTGTCGTGTCTGTATTTGTTGAAACTATTATGTATGTGGGTGGCGTAACAGTGATCCGACGTACAACGTCGACGCGTAACAATAATCCAGAATAATCGTCCGATCGAAACACCGTTGTCGTCACGTTCCTTGTTCTTAACGGGGACCGTGTATGCAGCATTCGTTTCCTCAAATTCGACGCAATCTCGAGAGTTTCGCGATCGGTTCAAATAGACATGGGAACCAGCGAAATCAGCGTGTACGACGATCACCTATACGACCCTTCTTTTTACTCGACATTATCAGTTTTTGGGCGTGTTTCGTCTTATCTGCCAGAGTGTATGGTAGTAGTGTCTTCTTGGTCTCTGCGTTGCGCGTCGAGCGTCTGCTTTCTTCGGTAAACACCCGTCGTTCGACCGTGGTCTCTCTTCCTTTCCTCGGCTCTTATCGACCGGTCGTTGACGGAGCTTCCGTGGACGCCCATACATCGGTGCACGAAAAATACATTCGAAACAAACGTGTAAGTATATCCACGATGTTTCCAAAGGTTTAGAGTTGGGTAATCGGACGCACGACATTCACCTGGTACATCAGGAAAAACGCCTTATTCCGGGAATCGGATTTTACCATCGTCACACGGCGTGACTTTGCAACGTGAACTATAATTCGTGTTTTCGTCGAGGGAGACTCGGACTGACTCCCGTTTCCGCGGATCGTGCTCGAGGCTGTCGCGTCGAAGAAGAATCGCGATCGTATTGCCGTGTGGGCCTGATACACCACCGTCAGGAGATATCCGATCGAAAATCGTGAGCGCGCGCCGCGAAACGATCAACGCTTTCGCGGTCGGTCGACGACCGACATTGTTGAGTTACGTAACAGCGCTAAAAATAAATCGGCTCCGAGCAGGAATTCTCGGCTGGTAATTGCTTCGAGTTTCTCTTCAGAAATCCAAAGTGGAATCGATCGTGAGCGCGCGTAGCCTGACTGGTGGTCTCTCTCCTCGTTGTCCCGATAAGCCTCGGTAATGCGCTCGTTGATTCACCGTAGTCCTCGGGGCAATGAACGCGAGTGCTGCTCCTGGAACGCGATGACAATTAACAATGCCCCCGCAATTCGGGATCGTATAACGTTTCGTGGCGAGCTGACCCGATTCGCCGTTTTACGGTTCGCGCCCGGGACAGGCTTGGCCCCAGTTTCTTTCCGCAAACCGCGAGCCACGAGAACACCGATAAGAACCGCGGTAGACCGGCTCCGATTTCGATCGAGCCCTGTTCTATACGTTTCCTAGCAAACGTTATAGATATCTTTCGCGACTCTCGTAACGCTGCGTCGATAATAACGAAGTAAAATAAAAAACTGGACTTTCTCGAGTCCTGGAAGACCACCGCATAGGCTATAGGCTGTTGCGTTGGGTCATCGTTGCTACTGGATACCTATGGCTGCGAGCGCGCCGTACCGCGAGAATCGAATCGGAGCGGGGGTCTTTCAACGCGGAACACGGGAGAAGGAACAGGCCACGATGATGCATCATCCTCTATCGCTACAGCTGTTTTGGTAGTCAGCTGGTTCCGCTTTTGCGCGCATGTACGCGTGCTCACGACCCGGTCTTCGTGAGGAAATACTTAATTGTAAAGCCGCACGCACACGGAACCGACCGTGTCCGTTCAATCGTTGAGCGTGAAAAGCGAATGAC
Source organism: Dufourea novaeangliae (assembly GCF_001272555.1). NCBI lineage: Eukaryota > Metazoa > Arthropoda > Insecta > Hymenoptera > Halictidae > Dufourea > Dufourea novaeangliae. The sequence goes on along the minus strand of NW_015374140.1, from coordinate 159,666 downwards.
GCGAAAAATAAAAGCTTGGTCGACTGGTCGACGCGTCTTCCTAACTAATAAACGAGAAAACATGGGGTCGGAGTACACGCGATTGAAATGTTTTCATTTTTGTCCCGATCGAACGAGCCTCTGCCTTCTTTTCCCAGTGTTTACCGGTTCGTCGAAAACTTTGTCGTATGTCGAGGGAACCGAAGAACCGCTCGAGATATCGAAATGCAAATGGGGACCAGTTTTCCGCGACGACGGTCTCCCCACGATCCTCATTAAGGATGCACGGGCCTGCATATTTATGCGTCAGAGTCCGGACCAGAAATTGACTCGGTGGAGGAAAAGACGACGGCATGGATGTGAACGGAACAGAACAGAACAGAACAGGACAGGGTAGTGTGGACCAAAGGATGAGCACACGCTATCGTCTAAATTTAGGATCGCTCGTGTTCCTTACTTCCGCTTATTTTAGCCGAAGGGGAGGACGTTTCGGCCGAGAAGCATTTCGTGCGTCTCTTTTCCCCATCGTATTTCCTCCTTGGTCACTTTTATCCCCTCGACTGGGGTAGTTTCTCGCGGCCTCCGAACAATGCCCGTAGAAATTCGACCACCCCTGATAACCAAGATCTCCGAGTTACATTGTACAGTCTAACCAAGATCGTTTCATTGGCTCCAGAATCGCCCCCCCCCCCGTCTTCTTCCTCCTCGTTCGTTTCTGTCGCGTTTCTCTGTGTTTGATCGTTTCGTTAACGAGACAAACGGCTCGCGGGTTCCGTCGAGCGAGATGGTTAGCAGGCTGCGTTACGAAATATAAGGATAGGTAGCAGTGTCGTTTCAGCCTCAGGAAAGTATAACGGGGAACGGTCGAGGTATTTTCGCGATTCGAAGAACAAACGCCATCAGTACCGAGTTTCAACGGCTGCAACCGGCCGACGTTAACTCGAAACGCCAACACAACCAATCCTCTGGAGTTCTCGAGTCGGTCTATCCGTTTCGAGGTCTCAACCGAAAGGTTTTATTGGATTATCGCGACTGTTAATCCTCGAGTTATCGTAATCCCTAGCTCCTCGTATCCGTATCTTTTGTTACATATGTATAATTTGACATCGAGTCGGGCTGCCGGAGGTCGTTTGGACTCGTCGTTAGTCTTCCCTTCCCTCCTATCCCCTCGATTCATAATTTATCGACCGCCCAGACACGCCACGATACCGTAACGAGCGATCGTTCGACATTTGCGTCGTGCCACGACATTGCCCACTTTTCCTCGCCTGTCGCATTCACTCCTGGCTCCCTATAGTTCTTCCGCACGATCTGTACATTCGTGGTTCGTCGATCGTATCGCGGATCGTCGTCGATTTCGTGGTCGTCTGCCCCGGTAGCGAAAGATACGCCATTTGCATAACGTAAACGGTCGAGACCGCCGGATTTTCTCGAAATTCTGCCTCTACTCGCGATCTTTGGAGAACGCGCCGCACAGGGAATGGAGCTAAAACGATGGCTCGTGGGCGCACAAGACTATATCGATAGACAGTGCGAATACGCGTATGTCGAGTTTTATACGGTTGCAGGAACGGAGGTCGGTGGTTATGCAACGGGTGTACGTCACGAAACGCACGCGAAGAGCATCGGGAGACGCGTACTCGAGCCGCGAGAGAGCGACACCGAGACCATGGGGACACGTTGCAAACGGGTAATAATCCCGTCCTTTAACCTTGGACATTGATTGAACCGAACCAACGTAAAGCGCAGATGACGGTCGTCCAATCGCGCGACGACCACGACGCGTACGCGATGTAAATCCTAATATTCCGTTCTTTCCTCCTCCTTTTTTTTTTTTTGACGCATCCACGATTGCACTTTAGGCGTGCCCCGGCCTCTGTATGCCGGATAAACCACCGGGGGAGTGATCTCATATTTGATGCCATCCTTAATACAGGGGTTGCTAGGATGCGCTCGCGCGCGTGCGCGCCCGAGACTAACGGAGCACCCCGTGAACACGCGAACGCGTTTTATCAACGGGACGAAAAGGTTAGCGTGTGCACGGCTCGCGACGACGATGATGGATAACGGGATGGAAATCTGTTTGGCGAACTCGCGTGTACTCGCGACCGTGCGACTATCCATTTCGAATACGGTAGGTAGGTACGCGCGTATTACGAGCTGCCCGCCGGCTCACGAGCGATACGACGTACGCGAATTGCGCGTAAAACGACAGGCTCGCGAGCAAACAGCCTTGAGCGTATTATCGAGTTGCTCGGCAGTGTCGTCGTTGCACAGTCCTCCGGTCGACGCGATACGGCATTTTTGTTGTTCCAACGTTTCTCGCAGCCGTGTGGCCTCCACTCGTTCCGCGTGGTAACTACCGGAGGAAAAGATCGACGATGAAAGAACGAGCGTGCGTAGGCCCCTGTCCGTCCGGTTGCGTTTCACGGTGAAAGATCGGCAATCGTTTCCCCTCCCTCAAGGTATCCTCCCTATAGTATTCTCGAGATTTCCGTGACGAATGAAAAATCGACGAGTTTCGAATAGATTCAGGAAACGAGAATGAAAGAGAGAGAGAGGGAATGCATACAGTAGATGCGGTGGATACATGCGCGGTACGCCAACGCGAGGTGGAAGCGCACACGCGCGCGTTTTTGAGTCATCGCGTTTCAATGCCGTGCGAGTGAGCTAGCGAGCGAGTGCATCGAGAGATCGGTGGCTCGCACGCGAGCGCGTGCACATGTATGTACGAGCGAGCGAGCAAGCGTGCGCTCGATTCCCATTTTTAGCTTCGTCACACTTGCTCGTACTCCGCTCGTGCGAACTCTGTCTCTCCTTTAGACGCACATGCGTGCAGCCTCTTCTTGTCTTTGTTTTTTATCTTCGACCGGCTTCCCCTCTTTTTCTTCTTCCTTCTCCACCTCCTCCTCCCTCGTGAGTTTTGACACGCACCCCACCTGAACCCCATGGCAACCACGAACCCAGACCACCACTCGAGCTCAGGTTCGTACAGCGGAACGAACGCGCCTAAACGAGCAATCCAGGATCGTCGCGTATACCTACATCCTACATACATATATGTATACTTTTTCGATGTATCCTTGGCTTTTAAAGTATCGGAGCAGGCGAAACGTTAGGTCCTGTGGGGGCGATATCGTACCGAACGAATCATCGCTTTGAATACCATAAAAACAGGAGGGGAGGAGGATTATACAGAGCTTTACCGAACGAAATGCTAGCTGAAATATCACTAGGGGAAGCATGGTTGGTCACGGGGTGTTGCACGATCAGCTACGTCCCTGTCGTACGGGTCTCTCTCGTCGTCCCTCGCCGCTCGTTGCTTCGTCCCTGACGTTTCTCTGTCTCTTTCTTTGTCGGAACGCGCGCGTGTGTGGGTACGCGCAAGCGATCGTGTGCGTGAACGATCGCGCTCCCTCTCTGTCGGACGAATGAAGCTGTCTCGCTCGATCCGGCTGTAGCGAGCGGTTTCGGACGGCTTCGTCGGCGCCATCGATCCCTGTAGCGCGCATTCTACTCCGTTCGTTCCGTGGTCGTCTGTCTCTCCGAGGTGGAGGGACACGCACGTACGCACGCACGCACGCACGCACGCACGCACGCACGTAACACACGAACGCAAGCGCGTCGCGTATGTACACACACGGGGATCCGCGACGATAGACTTCGCTTCGCCTCGCTTGGATTTGCCCCTCCACACGCTGGCCGCCGTCGCTCCGTGTCTCGCCTCGCTACCCGCTTCCTCCCACGCCTGGGGGCCGGGGACCATCGCGGAGCGGCCATTCCTTGAGCGAGCTTCGAACAGCGCGCATCGCATCTCGTGTTCGGGGTATCGCGCAACCGCACTCGCAGCCGCGACAACGACCGTACTCGCAAAACCGTAACCACGCCTTTTCCGAAAACAAACAGCCGACCGTGCGCGTTCGCCGGAAGTCCAAGGAACCGACCGGCTGCACCTCGAAGAGGCAACGACGTGACGGCACGAAGGAAAACGAAATAATTCGGGGGGAAAAAACCGGATAAAGCGAGAAAGACAGATCGACGTGAGAATCATCTGTCCCGACGTTGGTGCTAGGTCGTTTCAGTGCGCGTAATCTCTCGGTAGCAACGAATCTTGTCGTCGCGTTCTCGGCCGTGACGCGCGCGCGGCCAGCCGTCGCGAGGAAAATCGTGGCAACGCGAACCGTGAACGGTGCTGCGAACGATAGAACACGAAGAAGAAGAGGAAGAAGAAGAAGAAGAAGAGGAGGAGGAGGAGGAGGAGGAGGAAGAATCGTGAGGAAGACCAGTGAAACGACAGCGACGACAACGACGACGGCGACGACGACGAGGACCAGGACGAAGTCGAGGACAAGAAGGAGGTCCGCGACGATATCCCGGAATCGAAGGTTTCCACTTTGGACGTCTGGTGTGGTACGGTGGATCGCGATAGCGGAACAGGAAGAAGCTTTATCCAGGGGTCATCGGGAAACGGTACCCTCGTGCTCCGCTGGCTCCGCGCTCCGATCCGGTTGCTCGTCGTCGCACGGTCTTCCCGTCCGTATGTGTGTTGTGCATCAACTCGGAACTTCCGATGCTCTGATCGCCGCCTCTGCCTCCACCTCCATCACCGCCTCCGCCTTCGTAGTGTTCCCGAGCGCACAAACCCATCGTCGTCCCGTACGCGGTACCGCACCGAGCGTTTCGAGAATCGAGAGTCGATCGCCGCCGAGGTGAGGTTCAAAGTGCGCGAGAGTCCGACCGGTCGGCTCGACGACCACGACGACGACAACAACAACAACAACAACAACGACAACGACAACGACAACGACAACGGTGGACGGGTTTACGGTGAAACGAGTTTACGGACGAGAAGGAGAGCGCGGTGATCTCGCGGAGCACGACACACCGAGGTAGAATCTCGCGAGATCGTGGTGACGGAGCGGCTCGAGTCGGATCGAGTGGACGAATACTTGTGCAGTGTTGGTGAGATCGGTACCGCGAGAAGAGGATCCCGATTGGAAGATGTTCCGTGCTTACGGTGCTGCGCCGGCTGAGACACCTTCGACCGCCGACATCTATCCATGGACCACCGCGTTCCTCAACAAAGGTGCCAATTCCGATTATTCCTATGCATACACCGAAACATTGCGTATCGAATATACGCGACACTTTTTTGTACGCAAGACGCGGCGATACCGATTGCGTACCGAGAGGCGTTTTCTCGAGTTTCGTGTTGCAGCCACGGGGCCGAAACGGTGACGCAACCGCTCGTGTTGCCTCCTCGCCGTTTTCGGCTCGGGCCACCACGAGACAGATGGGGAGGGAAAAACAGAAACAGAGAGAGAGAGAGAGAGAGAGCCGGCGCGTGTCCCGCCACGTGATCACACATCGTGTCCCTTGCGTTTTTCTCGCGACTGCTCCGTATTAAAGCCCTCTGATACGAAACATCGATAAACAACCGCAGACTCGACAATAAAAATCGGTGCAACTAATCGACACAATGGGGTAACCCTTTTGTAGCAACGATTTGTATCGTGAAATCCGAGGAACGTGTCGCAACGTCCCCGCCGAGACATTGAAACGCTTTTCGAGCAACGATTACGTGCCTCGTATTCCCTCTGTCCCGCGAAATGTCCCAGCCTGTCGTCCAGTTACGCAATCCTTTGCATGCCGGAGAGACAGAGACGAGTAGTCGCGAACAGACGTCCACGTACGTATTATTCGTTCGAGTAGGCTGCCTTTTTAACCAGGAAATCCGGACAATTACACTCGTGGATCAACGTTGATCTCTGCGAACGATATCGGAGTTGCGAGAACGATAAAAAATTCGTGCTTATATAGGTATAGAATGTTTGATCGTCGAGCGAGCCGAAAGTAGCCAGGAGATCGAATTCGAGACGCTTGCGCGTGCACGTGCCAGAGTGTGTACGTTTGGCTCGTGTCGTTTCACCGGGACCGCTTCCGAACCGCAGGGTTTGCGTCCAATAGGTTCTCTTTCGCGAAAGAGGGGCCCTTTAAAGTTTAAAAGGTCCCTTCCGTAGGTCAGGTGCGATGCACCTGTTCCACGCTCCTCGGAGCCGAAAGGAGCACGCGCGCTCGCTACCGGGAAACGAACGATCCCAGAACCCACAGTTACGAGACACGAAGTCGTACACGGTGGTTCAGAAAGTGATGAGACCTACGAGCCGCGACTCGCGACCGAACATCGACACGTTCCTTCGTACGCTACTAAATCAGATGCGAATTCAGTAAGAATAATAGCTCTAGGTATATGTCGGTATGTATACATTCCAACGTGTTGTCTGTTTTCGATACGATGCACACGGCTCGTATATCCAACGAATCCGATCGTTTGGCCCACCCTGTATTTCGTCCAGCGGTGAGTGCGCCGACCAGCCTGACCTGCGCAACTTTACGCCCTACCCCTTGGGAAAACTTCCTTCTCCCTCTGCTCGCGCCGCTTGGAACCGCTTGGAACGATGGAACGCGTTTCGTTTCAGGTTATTCGCCCCTCTTCGACTTCTGTCCGCCTATCGGGCTTTCGCGACGAGTCGCGCGCCCTACGGAATCCTTTCCGTCTTCGTTTTCGTCGGCGAATCCGCTCGAGAAACCTTCCACTTCGCGGGCTTTTCAATTTCTTCGGGAATGTCTCGATCCGAGGGTGTAGCCCTTTCAATACGCGGTCGTCTCGCGACATTTTCCTGTTTCTTTCGTTTCTGTTCCCCGTAGTCGAACGGTTGCACGCGGAAAACCCTTTTCTCGGTGGTTATAACGGTGCTCGAAAGGCTTTCCAAGAGTGTTTTATACGCGAATTAGGGGTAACAGGGGTTCGGAAACGAGAAACGCGAACCCCACCACAGTCCACGTTTCACCCTCGGTCGAATCTGTCTGACCAAAGTCACGCGGAACGAAGAAGCCATGTTGCGTATCGCGGTAATCGATAATGTCCTGGCGTCGTTTATCCGTCTCTACCCTCGCTCGTTGGCTGCTCGATGAACAGAAATGGGACGTATCTCGCTTTTGCCAGGAACGGGACGAAGGGTGTCGTATCGACCGATCCGTTGAAAACGTCATCCTCCCAGCCGTTTATGTCGATAGAAGGAATTCGCAACGCGAAAGGGATTGGCGTTCTCGACGATGCTGTTCGTGGACCGCTTCAGAGAAAATTCAAATAACCTCTGATCGATTGATACCTGAACGGAGTAGTAGGATGTGTCGCGACACACCTGGTCCACGAACGATCAATCCCCATGTAAAAGATTCGTATCCAACTTGTGTAATTCGAAGCGTCTCATTTCAAAGTTTCAAGTACACGGATGACGCGTCAGACTTACGACTCGCCGCCTCGTGCCTGACGTAATCGAGGGAATCGTTCGTTTCGTTGCATAAACAACTCTCGAAGCTGTTTCGTAGGGAACAGTTGGACGAAACTTTATTTCGTTGACAATCGAATCCGTCGACCGACAGATCGTTTCGTTTCCAATTTTTTAGCGGTACTCAGTTGCCCGTTATCGATCCTAGAGTCTTCTCGGCTCCCTGTTTTCTCACGAGTTTCTCGAAAAAATTCTTCTCCACCGGATGTGGACTCACCGTTTCACTCGCTTCCGATATCTCGCTGTTTTTTCGTTTAACGTCAAGGTTACGCGAGCAACGATGTGTACGGCGATCACGTAACGCGCACGGTTAACGCATAAAGGATGTCGACGTGGTTCCGGTGGTATATAACGCGCAAAGTCCAATGTTTTCGACAGCTATCGTTCCCGACTGGCGCTGTATCGTTTCCGCTACGCGAATTCTCATTGTGATCGCGCACTGATCGCACGATCCGTCGAACGATCATAGGTTTGCGTTGCGTCGCGTAAACCAGGAAAACAGGGTGCCGGGTGAGTAATCGTCGTCGCGTGATACATACCGTGTTTACGGCTTTCCGCGGTTTGTCTTTCCAAACACGGTCCCGGTATCTCCGTTTTGATACGCAACGATAAGACGCGCGTATACCGTCGCTGTGGATCGAGCAACGGCAATTACGTCTCTTTGCCGAGATAACCGTGAATCCGCGCAACGTCTGGCGCCATTATGCAAACTCACCGTTATTGCGACGGTAATAAGTACTCTATCTTTTCGATCTTTTCGCGGCGTTATCGATCATACACCGCGACGATTCTTTATGATCTCTTGTTTCGGAACGAGACGCGGCCCCTGCCTTTCGATCGAACACTTTCAAATTTTCCACGCATTTATAGTACCCTGGTGATGATCTCGATCTTCGAACGAGGAGGTTTTCGAATAAAAGCTGAATTCCGTGGTTTCTACTCGAACGCGCAATTTTCAACAAGCCGTGGACGCTGTTATCGATAAACATCGATAAGATTTTTGGTATTTCTGCCCGCGTTTACGTCCTAGGTTCTCAAGCGTATCGGAGCTAATTAACAGAGCCGAAGTAACTGTGTGCAGTCGAAGCATCCATAGATTTTTCGAGCCATTATCGCGGCATGTTTTATCGATCCTCCGACTGGATTCGGCTCACGCATACCTTCGGGCATGGTAACGAGAAAAATACAAGGTGGTCTCACACCTGTGCGACGTGTAATTTGCAACGGTTAAAATTAGACGAGGATCGACGCAAGCCGCTGATCGCATCGATTATTATTTTAGCGTCGTATACGCATACACACACGCGCACGTACACACGTGTTATCGTTTACGAACGAGCGGTTTCCTTTCTCGCGCGGTATATGTATGTATGTAATCCCGATACAACACAGAAACACCGCGACGCTCGTAAACCCATTCGCGGATTAACAAGTACGGCGAGACCGGCTTAGGTGGGCGTATTTCGTAAAACAAGAGACCGTGACCGATCTACCTTGTCAAGATATACCCATTCCAGTGGATCATAAGTCACTGGTTTTCGTGTCGAACACGGGCTACGATGAACAAAAGATGGATAGAAAAAGCATAAGTAGAAATCCGAGTACGAGACCGTCTCGATGCCATCGCGGCTCGGAAGAAGGTTGTTTCGTTTCGACGGAAATTTCCAACCGAGACACGAGTCCATCGCTCGTCGATAGTGACGCCCCGACGTATTGCGCGCTATCGAATCATTTTTCTCCGGCTGTCGTCGCGTACACTCCGGATAGAAAAGAGGCGCGAGCGAGACGCGCATCGTACTTACACCTCCTCGTAAGCGGTGTAAGAAAGAGGAAAGGAAACGCAACAAGGCGGGCACCACCGCTGGTCAAGATAGTGTGCAGACGGAGGAGCCGTGACGGGTTGGGTCAGGGGAAAAAGAAAGAGTTCGCAGGGGCGAGAGTCGTAGGCGAGCAGGCAGGTACGGGCTACGCATGTCAACTAGAGGGCATTCAACTATCGATCGCATAGTTTCAGAGCCACCCTCTGCCGCCGTACCGGATCCGTCCTTCTTTCGCTCCTCTGCTTCTGCTTCTGCTTCTCTTCCTCCTGTCTGTGTCTCTACGCTTTCCACGATTCCATTTTCCCCCCGGTGGTTTTCCGTCGTCGTCGGGCTACAAAATCAGACCCCGCGGTTCACCAGCTTCTTCTACTCGGCCCGCAAAGATCTTGGAGCGAAAAACGAGACGTTATACAGGTGCAGTTCCAGTCGAACCGTTCGAACGTATGTACGTATACATGTACTTACGCGCGACGATCGTTGTTCCCAACAGGCTACGAGCCTCCCCCTGTTGGACACTGGACAGGCAATACGTCAATAACCGACGATTACGGATGTCAGTGACGTTGGTATATCCGGACAGTTTGTCGCGTTCTTTTGGGCTCCGCAAGCCCTGTTCGCGTCATCGTGCAACATCGCTGCCACCCCGTGCGTCAACCTTCCCCATCCCCCTTGGATCCCTACCCCCTTCCCGCCGCCGCCGCCGCCGCCGCCGCCGCCGACGACGACGACGACGACGACGACGACGTAGCCGTACGTCCCTATTCCCCCTTTTTGTTCGACCCTCGTCGCATCTCCTCCAGGTCTTTTCTACGCGGCGCGTATCCAACGACGCGAAAACAGACACGGGGAGAATGAGCCACCTCGGCTGCAATAACTCCATTCACAAGAACGTATTCATACGGGCGTGTTACGCATCCGGAAGCGTCTCTTGCAATTGACGCAGGTACAACGACCGGCCAGGCGGACCCTAGAAAATTGCACGGTGTGTTTACCCTGTGCTCGCCGCCGTTGAATAACCCGTTTCCGCGATACGGAACATTTTCACGGAGACCCGGCTGTATTGTCGCGATCTACGCCCAGCGTCTAGACGACGCATCGCGCCGCGACCGATTCGCCCCGAGAATCCCTCGACTGAAACGACACGGGGGAAACCTCGTCGCGATGCTTCAACGGATCGGGAAGTGACGGAACAGTCGAGTGGATCGAATGAATCGGTATAGAGAGAGAGAGAGAGAGAGAGAGAGAGATAAAGATAGATGGATAGATAGAGAGAAGGATGCGTTGTTGGGCCATCGGCACGCGTAGGTATATGTACGTGTTACATGCATACGTATGAGGTCCACGTTCGAACAGAATCGTAGAGACGGGTTACGGTTCGAGGCTCTGGTGGCGGGTCTGTGGACGGCTGCCAGTGCGTTTTCGTTAACGATACGCTGCCGAGTACCGGGCCATTTAAATTTAGCTCGACTCCCCGAATCGCCCGCATCGTTTCGCCCGTACGGGTCTCTGCTAGACCCGAGCCCAGTCGGATAACGATCGCCTCGCACCGATCTCGAGTGTGCCCTTTCGGTACGGTTCGGGGGACCAGCCCCTACCGCAACCCTATTGGGATTCAAATTTTCAACCGTGGCCCCACCGTCGTCGTGGTCGTCGTCGAACCCACGTTGTATGTTAATACACCGGACAGGACCGCGTCCTGGGAAACGCGTTCGTCTTTCCTTCTCCGTTTGCTTCCTCGTTCGTTATCCAACGCGTTTAACGCGTACAAAACGTGGGAAGCCCATTGTTGGACGATTCTACGCTCGGTAACGGTCTCTCGAAGCGCGTGCTCGTACAATATTTCCGGTCGACCGAGTTTATCCCAGCCACGGTCGCGGTTCGGATCAAGACGCGATAGAGCGATTTCAAGCGGGAGTTTAGTGACTCGATTCGATCGCTGGGCTGCTTCTCCTCTCGGAGACGCGAATAAGGGGCCGTCTAGTAGCTCCAGTGGCTCGCTGACGTTGTTGCGTTGCTCGCCTAGCAAGGACGGGAATAGAAACGAAACCGGGCGCGCAGGGGCCGTGTGCGTTCCGACGTCGATGGGTAGGCGCTTGTTTCCTCTTTTGTAACCGCGACCAGGGTACCTGCAACGAAGAACGCGATCAACAATTAGCCAGCTTGAATTGGTAGAAGCGATCGATGCTCTCGGCAAAATGACTATGACAATTGTTTTTTTGTTTTTTTTTCACCAAACAGGCCAAAGACTCGATCGAACGTTGTCGTCCGCGCGAATGAACTCTGTGCTGTTTCACCGGCTGACATCGTTGCGGAAGCACGGAACGATTCGCGGAACAGGAGTTCACGAAACTCGTGTAATTTTAACGCGACCCATTTTCCAACGGTCGACAGAGCTTTCCGCGGTTCTTCTCTCGCCTTCGCTCGGATCGATCGATTCGCTTTGCCCTTTCGCGACCGCAGCAAGTATTTTCCGCGGGTACCTACACGTACATACATACGTAGGTGTGTGTGTGTGTGTGTGTATAACTATCCTTTTATGCGACTAGATATTCACCGAGGAAAAGCCTCTGGTGCTCTCGTGTTGGAGCGCCTTCGTATTTCACTCGGCGACTTTGACGGAGTTTTCAACCTTTTTGTTCGCCCGTTATTCCTCGTACGCGATGTCTGTCCCCTCTCTTTCTCGCATCGCCGTTACCTCGTCGACTCGTCTCTCCGTTCATCTTCTATTCTCTGTCTCTCGCGTTTGTCGTCGATTCAACCTCTCGAAGACTTTGAGGCGCAGCTCGATACTATTCTTAACTAACTAAGAATGTTATAGCAAGTCCGTTCTTCGAGTCATCTTTTCTTTTCGCTTGCTCTCTCTTTCTCTTTCTCTTTCTCTTTCTATCTGTTTCTCTGTCTTTCTCTCTCTCTCTCTCCCCCCCCCTCTCTCTCTCTCTCTCTCTCTCTCTCTCTCTGTCCAGAGTGTGTCGATCGACGAATACTTGAGAAGACACGGTCGGACATCGGATGCGATGCGATCGTAGAATAAACGTTCGTTCCGTTTTACCTACGGCAGGTATTCTCGTCGCATATATGTATACAGGCATTTCAATCGCGAGGTCCCCGTCCTCGCGGGTGTATGTATACCTTTGACCGAGCCGTATTCGTATGTAAATCGCCACGACGAGAACGACCGAGCAACAAATGGAACAGAATAGAATTTCGGATACGAGCTGCGTTCGTCTGGCGCCCCGTTGAAAATGCTATTCTTCGTTTCTAGAACCCACTTATCTTTACACCGTTCTCGTTTGAATACGTTTCGGTATACGAGACAAGAAAATGCAAACGATTACTTTCACCTAGGTGCGAGGGCGCGACCATTCGATAGTCGTTGGGAAGTGGCCAAAGCATATTCGTGTAATCGGTCTGCATCCTCGTTAACGGGAACACCTCGCAACGTCGAGGAGAAGAAAGATCGTCGAGTGGAAAATCGTCCAAAGGAGTCGGAGCAAGCCTGCTTACCCGAATTTCTAGAACCCGCTCTATTCTTATCTCTGACTTCCTCTTGTATATCGCGAATAATGCGGTTAACCTTTGCTCGGAAGGCTTTACGCGGCTAACGGGACGCGTACCAGTCGCTCGACAACTACCGAAGAGGATCGTCGAGTTTGGCGACCGATTCGAACGAGAGTATTTTTAAACTTTATTTTCCGGTGGTCGAACGATCGCTGACACGCAACTTTGTTATCTCGGTGTATGTCGGGTAGGTGTACGTTTCTCATTCCATGGTCAATCGTTTGTTCGTGCTCGTGGATGCGAACGATTCGATTCGCGTGTACACCTTCTTCCGTGTCTATTCCAACGAACAACCCGGACGAACCAGACCGGTTGCACCGGTCGCGGCTGCCTGTCCGCCCGCCCGGTCGCGACGCGTATCATGCATTGTCCGTGCGTAACGGAGCTAAATGGGTTAATATGCACATCCGTATCGTAGCTCGCGTTATGTCACCGATGCCTGCCTAATTGAATAGGCCGAGAGCCTGTACCGGGTGTCTTGAGCCTTTTGAACCTGCGCCACGGCCGGGAATCGAAGAAAGCGACGCGTAACGGAGTGTCGCAACTTGGTGTGTCCGTTGCAAAACACACGGGACGGAATTCAACGATTCGTGGGGCGAGGGGGAGGGGGAGCGGTTCGGAGAGAGGAGATTGCGATGGAAAAAGTTGATCGAAAAGGTCCCCCGATCGTTTTACTCGCGTATTTATTCGGAAAGAGACCCAGTAGGAGAATAAGGTCGCTTCATAATGCGGCCAACGTTCAACCTGGTCCAGCCGATCAGGTGATGCGTTATCTAACGCTTTCACCGTGGAAACGTTGATTCGTTCGTTGCTCGACAAAAAGATCCTGGCGTGTGTCGTGTACGCCTCGTCTTTTACCGGTGTCACAGCGAAAAAAAAAACCATCACCGCGAGCGCGATGTCGACTCGATGCAACTATGACAAGGTTGCATGGACGGTATACACGCGTACCTATACGACTCGTAGGTATCGGCGAAGGTACGTAACGCGCACGAGCAGACGATGCGGTCGACCTTCGCTCGGTGTTCCATTCGATCTGTCGCGTCGCGATTATACAACTCGCGAACAAGAGAGAAGCGAGGTGCTGGTCGACGTTGTCGGGTCGATCCGGTGCATCGGGCGATTACTCTGCCGGAGACTGTCGTCGGGAAACCCGTCACCGCGGTCGCCATGTACGAGTATTTATTCAGCGAACCGGACCAGTCGCGGAAGTTCACTGCTTTCGATATACATACCTACATATGATTGGAAACTTGCTCGGAACTGTCTAAATAGTCCTGGGCCTCGTGGCCTGCTTGCTCGAGGTACCGATTCCGTGTAAATTGCTCGACTTTCGATCGTCAAAGATGCGTTTCCCCCTCTCTCTCTCTCTCTCTCTCTCTCTCTCTCTCTCTCACTCTCTTTCGTTCCGATTATAGACAAAGCGAACAACATTTAGGGAAAGTAACGACGGATAAATAACGGACGGTATTTCTTTCGTGGACGATTGGAGACTGGACTCGGTTGGGAGCGTAGTACTTTTTAGGTACCTATACACGGATCGGTACAGTCGTTCGTTGGTTCGTTCGTTCGGTTCGCCGACGAGCCATTCGAGCGTAAAGGAAAGTCGAACTAATTCGCAACGGATACATTTCCATTTGCGACTCGAGCGTGAACGAGCTTCGATAGGTTTTCTAAGAGACGCGGCGAATCGCTCGAAGTTTTAGCGGAGCGGAACGCAGGAACGAAAGTCGCGAAGAGATTGAACGAAAAGTGCTTATTCCGTAGTTTCGCGTGAAATAGACCGCGTCGACGCGCCCCCCGTTTCATCCTCAGGAATCGATCATCTGTCGACGATCGATAAGCCGATCCTCGCGACAGCCTGGCCAGCTGTCGTGGTTACACGGACTCTCGACGACGCGTAAATTACGTAACGCTCGTTCCGATTTACGAGCAGAGCCGGAGACTAGAACCTGTACGCTCAGAAGCTTGACGAAACACCGGAATCGTGAACAACGGGGAGGCGAGGATACTTACGGCCAGAGCCTCGGTTAACACGTGTCTCGTCGACGCGCGGCTCGTCGACAACGAGTCGTTCGTCATCGCGATGTTGTACGCGATGTACGATGTTCGCCGAGATTATCGCAAACCTGGGGAACACCTTTCTCGCCGTTTAAAGCGATTCGACACCGTGGGCTGTTTCGAAGCAGTCGCAAAACTCTCGTCGAGACGCGAACCTTTGTGTTTCCTCCTCTTGAATATCTCGCCAGAAATTGTAACAATATTCTGGAAGATTCGTGGAACACTGATGGAAGAACTAGTAAGAAGTAGTCAACGAACCTCTAGTTACGCGATGGCTTTTTCCTCTTACGCGGATGATTTTATTGTATACACCGCTGTTGCGGCTTGGTGAAACGTTAGTATTTAAATGTCAACGGCTGCGACGAAGGAAAAGGTTAAGTATTATCGTCAACGATTCTCGTTAATTTGAATTCTTAACGCGACGCAAGTATCCGTCTTGCGAGAGTCGCAGAACTTGGACGACACAGGGATACCGGTATTCGGTTCGACCGGACAGATAGACGAAGGAACGCGCCTCGTCGCGCGCGGCGCTCGCCACGATTCAAGCAGCGGATCATCATTCTAGTTATCGTCGTGTTTGAGCTCTAAGACGACGAAAGACGCGTCTTTGCGAGCGGAACGAATTTCTCCGCTGGGGAGGGGCCGAGAAATACAGAGAGAGAGAGATGGAGAGAGATCTATGGAGGAACAGAGAAAGGGTTATATCCTCCCAAGTTTTCCTTCGAACCATCCAAACGATCGCGGAATCGAAAGGTCGTCGCTCGAACCCACCTCGTGGAACTTGGATTATACTATATGTTATTTTTTCACGTAACTATTTCACCATTGATACCTTTCTACACTAATGGGGACTTTATCCCCATTTATCCTCATCATCTGTATTAATAAAGATGATATTAAATAAATAAGTTGCAGACGTCCAAGCATGGGATAGAAATGCCTGAGAATTTCTTCGAATCGGCGTACCCGCGGTGCAGGCGAACAGACAGGCTCGTTTGGCAAAAAGTCAAATCTTTTGTGATTCTGCGACTCTCGGCGTTTCACGGGGAAGAAACGCGAGTCATTCGGTCGAAACGAACATTTTGTTTCTGAAATATCAGCGGTGCGTGACGACAGCCGTAGGAAACGAAGCGACGAAATGGAAGTTCGTTGGAACGATATTCGGTTCTCGAGTATCGAAATTCGAGATTCTCTGCCGAGCAGAAATTTCGTGAGAGCGAGAAGAGAGAGAACAGCACGCGACCGGGCTATTTTCGAAACTTTTCGAAGGTGGTGCCCGTCGAAAAAAACAAAAAAATTGAACTTGCGCCGCGACGCAATAAGATGGAATATCGCTTTCTCCTCCCGAGCAGATGATGCGTTTCCCGAGAAAGTCATATCTAGCTAGCGTCCGTCGTAGCTTAGGTAATTAAACCTACGGTGGTCCACGTTTTAGGTGGTTTCTACTCGATCGATCCTCTGGCTAAAGGATAGTCGTCTCGAGGCAGGCATGAACACCTTAGAAGACGATGGATAAACGTGGGGTAGGTCGAGATAGAAATCGGAGCAACGAACTCGAGCTCTCGCGTTCCGTTATTCGGTTATCGCCGATGAAAAGGAGGAGACGCGACGAGACGCGCGACATCGCAGCGAACTCGGCCGCGTCTATTCGATCTTCAAAGCGAGAGATCGAACACGCGACACTTTGCGGAAAAGTAAAATCGCGAAAACGCGATTGCCTCGCGACGACCGGGTCTCCGCCTAGCCATCTTTGTCCGAGGGAGTGTCCCCTTCCTTTCGGTCGCGACGTTTCTCTTCTGCTAGCATTGCTCGGTCACCGGTATTACCTTAACGGTACGGGAGAGAGAGAGAGATTAGTCACGAGCAACGTTTCTTATATTCGCAAACTTTTTAACCGTTCGCTGGGTCAGGATCGTGTCTCCGCACGGTAGCTCCAAGTTCTCGATCGTCGACCGAACCGTTGACATTGGTACGCCTCGCGTCCAACATACCTACCTATATTCCATGCAGGCAAGAATGTTAATTTCCACGCGGTGAAATCGCGCGCGTCACCGTGTGGTAAACGGAAGGGCGTGTAGAAAGACGTCCGCATGGACGGAGGAGCAGCTCCGTCGATGGCGCAATCGAGCTCGCTGGAAAGTTAAAAGCCAGCCAGTTCCGCGTCCGAACGAGACTCGGGACTAAAGGTTACCTAGTTGTCGGGTATGTGTCTTGTACACGCGCCCGCTATGTCTACAGGTGTTTGAGCGACGCTACGAGGATGCAACGCGATAATATCCCCGAACACCGGTGACAGTAACCGTTCGCTTCAAACAGAACACTACCTATTCTTCATACATAGATACTTACCGATCTCGCGACAACTACATATAATACACATGCTCCGTGGCAACCCGCGCCTGCTCGCTATTTTGTACTCGGTAGCCGGCTCGTTTCCATTACGATAAAACACAGACTTTTTCGAAACTGTGAAACCGCGTTTGACCCACATATCCGGTGGCGGGCTTTCGAGCCAATACTTGCGACACCACCGCGCAACGTGATCTCTGAGAACGGCACGCGAGCTGCGTGTGTTTGTACGCGTTTGTGTGCGTGTGCTCGTTCTTTTTCATTTCCATTCTACGTTTGTTCAGCTTCACGCCCCTGCTACGCGATACGACCGAGCCTAACCTCGCGTTCCCTGGTCGCGTTACCACGAGGAAACAAAATCGGTTAATCGATTTATCCGAGAAAATTCGGATGAGTCCTCTACCGAGCCTAGGTGCAACGGAACGAATTTCCATCTTCTCTAGAACGGATGAGATGAGATTTTTCGAGCGTGTGTGTATCCCCGTTGGATCTCGGCAAGAGCAACGGAGGCCGCTTTCACGCGGCATCAACACGACGATCGGTGATGAAATTTCGGAACGGAAGATTACGCGACTCGCCACGGCGAACGCACCTCTCCGCGTTTGTCCAACGAAACGACTTTTTTTTTCTAATCGAATTATTGCTTTTCTGTTTCAGGATACATAAACTGCAATGCCAGCACCTTGCAGTCCCTCGCACAGCTACACGGTGAGTGAAAACTGCCTGACCCCGTCCTCTCGTTGTTTCGGTCTATTTTCTTCGGTTCGTTCTGTTCCGCATGTATCTCGGGCCACCGTGAAAATCTATAGTTGCGCAGTGTCCTTGCAGGAAACGCGGCCGTCCTCCGCAACGTTCGCTTCCGCTTTCTTCATCGCGATAGCTGAAAGAGAAATACGCCTCGATCATGTGCAATTTACACGACAGTCCGTTAGAAACGGACGGGACGCAACCTTTTCTGATAATTCGATGTATTTGGCAACTTCGTTATCGTTTCAGATGTTTCTTATCGGTAAGGAACTTGAATACGAATATACGTCCTCGAACGGAGAACACCGACGAACCCGGGGGGTTCTCAGTTCCCGAGAACTTTCTATTAGAGGCTAATCTCATGCAAAGTATCGGGTCTCGAATATGTGTTTAAGACCTTCCGCAATTCATGGGTTGGCCAATCGCTCGCGCGGTTTTGCATCCGAAGAAGAGCTCGAGTTGCGAAACGCGTAAACGAGTCCCGTCCGCGTGGAATGTTACGCGTTCGGACGACAAACGGGCGCGCTCATGCTGGTGCGAACGATCTAGCGTGTCTCCGCTAACGAGATACCACGGGTCATACGATCGTTTCAGGACCGTCAGTCCGTAAGTTACCTTCTGCTACCGTAACATTTACGTACGATTCACGGTAATTTCAACCTAGAACCATGCCCCTTCTTTTTTCACCGTCTCGAGAAAAGCCAAAAGGCACCTATACATATACGCGTGGAGTAATTCCGAGATCAAGTCGATCGTTGTATATTCAACGAATGCAGATCTCACGGGGACCACCACGGTTACCGAATCAACACACGCGTCGGCTAGTCCAAGACAGAGGGCGGAGTACTTTCGAAGGTGGCGAATTCTTGTGCAACCGTGTGTGTCTCGAGAGTGTCGTTTTCGAGGAAAAACTTGAATGTACGAGATGGTTTCGTCGAGGCGTCGCGTCGCATAAGAGTTCCAGTTACGGCGAAACGCTCGATGCCTCGCAATTTCGAGCGTACTGTGAAACGCATCGAAGCCAAGGCGCAAGGTTTTCCTTGTCCCACATTCCTGGCATCCTTGGCAAAGTTTCGCGACGTCGATGCTCTCCGTTTCCAGGATAAATTCTGTACACACTCGTGTAGACGATTTACACGATCTCGGCGATGCGTTCCGTAAAGAGTCGGCCGGAATCGGAAATCGGGTCGAAAATTAGATCCGTTCGAAGGATGATGGAGGCACGACGAAGTTCTCTCCAAGGACACGGAGCTATTAAAACGAAACTATCATCGCGACGGAGGTTATCGGACCGAGACGCGGCGCGATTAAAGGGTAATTACCGCGGAGCGACCTATTCGTGTCGCGGATCGTGCGACAACACCGCGAGAGATACTTTTACCCGCTGAGAACGGGGGCCTAAAAGTGGTACATATCTAGCATGGCGCGAGCACGCGATGCGGCTCTCTATCCCGATTGTTCTCTCGTCGTGTTTTCAGTTGTCGTTCACGAACGTTCCCTGTCGCCCGTGGACCTTGACAACTTCTTGTGATAATTGACGCCTGCTCGAGGAAAATCTCTCGTGAAAATGGGAAACTGGCGTACCGGTGCGTCAGAGTTTGTCTGTGGATTCAGTGTACATACACCTGGATTTCGGTTTCCGTTGTTCGGAAACAGACTACGGTAAATCATTCATGAGTGTTCGATAGCTCCAGGCCCCGAGCGTTCAGACGTCAGACATCCCCTCCACTGGGGACACCATCTCAGTGGTGGGGATATCGTCGGGAACACTCAGCGCCGAGAAGCCTTCGGACTCTCATCGATGATTTACTGTACTCCGAATAAAGAGCCACAACCTTTTCTGGTCGTATTCTCGGTTCTCTTCGGTTCTTTCGTTCCATCGCTAACCGCGCGTACATCCGAGGACACCGACCGAGAAGCTAAGACCTCTGTTCCCGTAATTCGATCGGTTCGGATCGATACGCGGTAACGGTACACCATTGAACAGAGCCGAGGAGATTGCGCGTTTGTCGCGTGGCAACCGTCGAGATTTCGAAGAGTCCGTCACCGTAGAGAATTGGGGAAAATTTTCGCGGAACGGAGGGCTCGATCGAGGTTCTAGTCGCGATCGCGTTAAAAGAGCCGTGCACCGCGACGAAGCCGAGGGAAACGGAAGGAGAGAAGAAAGAGAAAAACAGGAGCCGGGTAGACCTGTTTTCAAGACCTGCCTTCACGCGTTAGGAGTCGCGTCTCGTATCAAGAGCACTTTCGCGCTCGACGTCGATGCAAAAACGGGGAAACGGCGAAAGACGCGTTCTTCCCCGGCTCTGGTGGGGGATAGAGCGAGTTTAAACACGCGCGGACGGAGAAAGTTTTGGTGGTCGGATTTGGAGCCGGCTACCGCGATATCATCGTTTCGATCAATTGATTAGATCGTTCTAAGTTCGATTAGCTCAGAAAACATCGTAATCGGGTGATTTTTCGCCTTCCTGTTCCGTCCGGTCCGATTCCGCGATGCAACCGCGTCGAAAGTACGCGAGACGGCCCACAATTTCGCTTGCGCAACACTCTCGAAAGGTCAGGAGTGCAGCGTGCCTCGGATACCCTTTCTTTAGAGCGGATTCGTCGCGCCAGCGATAGATTCCACGGTCACTCGAGCATCGAATTTCAATATATTATATGTTCTCTTGTGCAACACACATACACACGCGCAGATGTTCTCCGGTTTTAAACGAACACCACCGTTGGCAGGTTCGTGTTCCCTCGCGGTGATGCTCGCGCTCGATTATCGCGTCGTGCTGTCACGGTGCAAGTGGCTCGTGTTGAAGGGACAGACGGCCTCAGTAAAACCGGATCGTTCGACGTGTATACCGAGTTCTCCGACGAGATTCTTCGATCCCGTGAATTTTTCATTTCTCGCACCGGTAAGCAACGCTCGTTTCAAGCAATCTTTCCGGGCCGAGACGGAAGACGATGCGTACGGAGGTGAAAAAAAGGGAGTGGAAGGAGAAACGCTAGATCACGGTTCGAGGGTTACCGAATGAAATTACCTGTAAACGAAGAAAAATCTCCCTTTCGCTCTCGGTTTACCGAATTGCAAGGTACTTCAATTCCCTCCAACTCCCTTACTCCCTTGGAAGGGTGTTGCTAGAGGTAGCTCTGCGAGGCCGCCCATTTCTTGCTCGATCCTAGTTTTCCTTCGTTAACGGGCAGGGTTGTGGTGTATCCACGGACACGTTTCCCAACATTTCCACGTGCATCCAAAGATCGCGACGTCACCACAGATCGCGAGACCCCCGCCGTCCTTCGAGCCTCCTCCATCTCGTTGAACCACGGCGGCACTCTTTTCGTGTTCCTCTCTCGGTGGTTAGATCGTGGTCTAAAGGGTCGAGAAGGAGGCGTGTGCGAGGCGGAAGCTGGAGAGGCGGAGTGGCAACTCGTCGGGATCGGCGAGACGAAAGAACGCAGGAGGAGGGCTGTCGTGTAGACGCGCGCGCGAGCGCGCGCTCGCTTGTTGCCTCTTGAGACGCGCGCTCGTTAATCCACGAGATTTTCTAAGTCGTTAATAAGCCCATAATTACGAATTTTTATAAGTTGCTCGCTACGCAAATGGAAAATTCGCGCGAAGTGGAGTCGAGAACGAGGGGTCGGTACCGTGGAAAGCGCGATCTAGCTCTGGGCTTAGAGGTTACGACGGGAAACTGGAAAAATTAAAACAGGTGGCGAAAACGTCGCGGGTCTGGTAACGTTTTAATTGCTGCTTTCCCTCGATTACCATTATCGTCGCCAGCCTACGCGGCCGATGCGCCTCGTTCTCGGCATACCCGTCGTCTCGTGGCAGTAATTTCAATTTTTCCTCGCCGGGGTTAACCGACGATCTTCCGCCAGCGATAATTAACGCGCCTTCGTTCGTAACCGGCGAGTGCTTGTAGCTCTCCCTGTTCGTTTCGTCTTTTCCTCGTTCGTCAATCTTGCCGGAAGATAAACCGTATCCGTTTGGGAGGCATTGGATTTTTCATACGGTGCTCGCAGTTTCTCAAATCGGTACGGAAAGGGAGTCAATAATTTTGACAATCTTTTTGTTATCGTCCCATTACTTAATGTCTTTAGGAGTTCGATAAGGTTCAGATCAATCAGAGATTCCGTGGACAGGCCCTGCTCCTCCCCTTGTCGGTGATTTCGCGTCGTTCCGACTTTGGATCGTAAAATCATCGGTTGTTCGTTCACGTAAACTTTACGCGCGCGTTCATCGTGATCAGGTAACCTGTACCCACCTGACGTTGCTCTTCGACCGTCGGTGTCATCCCTGGCAGCGGATCCAGAGCCTGCAGGACCCAGAATAAAAAGATAGGGATCCCGGTTCTCGGTCGTTGATTGTGATTCACGAGCGACAAGTTGCCGTCGACGCGAACTCGCGCGAATTTAAATAACGGTATATGGGGAGAAAGTTCGTAACGATTCCTATTGGAGTGGTTTAATCGCGGAACGACCGTGTCCACGGCAAAAATGTCAGCCGAGCGGTATTTTCGAGGTGTTGGCGTTTCGAGCAGAAGGAGCGTGAACACGACCGCGGCAAGTTGCTTTCGATTCGTTTTCCAATCGGTACGCGTGTGCGCGATCGTTTCACGAACAGATGCAAGCCAGTTCATCGATTGACAATTTCGATCGAGAATATACACTTTCCTCGTGCGAATAATTCCTCCGCGCGAGAAATCGGGCTCTGCGGGCGTGGCGCAAAGGAAAGGGAAATCGCGGTCTATCGTGATCCGAGTCGAACGGATCACTTGTCTAATATTTTCTGCGAACCGCTAAACGACTTTCCGAGGGCGGCTCGTCGTCGGCGTCGTCGTCGTTTACCGACATCCGAAAGTCTGCGAGGCCTAACGGAGTGATGGCGAAGCTCCCGTGACGGATAGCAACGAACCCTCGAACTCTTCGACGTGAAAGTCAATCTCTTAAGCCTTATCTAAAATGAAATCGGTTAACGGGGCAAGGAGACCCGGGCGAATAGTTGCGGGGAATTCAAGGGAGCGTAGGACAGGAAGAACGTCATGAGAGAAGAATAGCCCGGCGTCGTCCATGAGACAACGTTCATTATATTCCCTCAACAATGGCCGATTATTACGATAAACCCTCTTCTTCCTACGTAACCGGCTTTTCCCCTTTTACTCTCGAAATTGGATTAGATGGAGGAGCGCTTCTGTGTGCCATCGTTGACGTCGTGCCGTTTCCCTGCCTTTTAATATTCGGTTGAAAACAGGCTCGATCGATGGACCGTTAACAACCGAGGTCTCTTTCGAAATCGTTGCTTCGAATTTACGGGGGTCCCGTATCGATATGAAAATAACAGTTGGCAAGAGGGTTTATCGCGTAAACGCGGCCATCATTTGCATACTGCTCGTAAAAAGTCGCGTGACCAACCGTCCGTTTCCCACTGGCAGCCCTCGCCGCGGTCCCCGAAATAAGCGGTGTCCAGTTACTTACCCTCTGTGGAACAGCGCGCACGGCACTGCGGAGGGTGGCAGGGAAACTTGTATTTTTATCGATCCTGTCCTAAAAGCTGGTCACGCGGAAAAGCGCAGCGTTTCGCGGCGGGCAACCTGTGCGTGATTCATTATGCATCGTGACGCTGAAGCACGCTACTACCCCTGCCGCGCGTAAAATACAATTTCACAATCACGTCGGCTCTTCGACGAGCTCGACGACATCGGAGTAGATCCGCGTTGCCTCTGCACAGGACATGGTTACGTGATTCTCCGTGGTCAGACAAGAAATACATACCTATCTATACGTATATCTAACTACCTATTGAAAAACGAAGGGAAGCAGCACAATGGCACTCGCGACTCGCGTTGCATCGTCGTTGGGACGTCAGAGAAACGCCGCACCGCGGAGCCATTGGTAGGAAAGCGAGCGGGCTAATGGCTGGAAAAGGGCATTAACCTCGATTCGCTGCCGCGCGCGTTTACGCGGTTTCGAATGGTTTGTTGGTCGCGGAACTTGGGAAACGCTATTTTTTCCAGTTGATACTAGATCGCGACACGACCGAAATAGAAGGAAATACGTGGTCACGGTTTATTCCGGTTTCTGGACAGAAAGAAATTTCCTGTACATTCGTTAAAAAGGACAGAATTGTTCGCGCCGTAGGTGGACTCGGAGCCTCCTTTCGGTCTGCGATACGCGACAGCACGTGCCCGTGACGTATCTGACCCCTATCCGGGGCTAGCGCTCGCATAATGCTATCAGTCGCCTGGCGATACACCCACACCTGTCTTCGAACAGCCCGTATCAGCTGCCCACTTGATTTTTGTCGCTTGTACAGGTCGGTGTACAGTTACGTTAGCTTTCCATCCGCGTGTGTAACGTGTCCATTCTGAACTGCGACTACATAGACTCGTACGAGCTGCTTCCTTGTGTACTAAAAGCCTGCTGCTGCTGCTCTGACGTAAATAGCTGCGCCGATTGCACAGTAGCGAAATCGGACCCGCGTTGAACGTTTTGGGGGTGGCGTGGAGGAAGTGTATCGTTGGTCGACGAACGAAGGGCGACACGGGAACGGGAACGGGAACGACAACAAGAACGGGTGTGTCGGGGGCCAGAGAGCTACCTGTAATATTGATCCGTGCAAGCTCGTAGCGATGGCAGTGTTGTCGCGCGTTACAGGGATGTTCCATAACTGTCGCCGAGCGTCGAAACGAAAACGATGCTGGTTTTCGGTGGCTTTGAATCGTTTCTGGGCTGCTTACTTATGCTTCGCCCTTTTCCTTCTTCCCTTCTCCCCAGTTTTTTCGGTGAAACCCGACGAGGGACTGGCAACGACGGAGGGAGACGCGAGCCAACCACCGTTTCCCTCGGCCGCGATCAATTCGGAAAGGGACCAATTAGAGGGCGAGGATAACCCCTATCTAACCCCTGGTAGATACCGAAACGAGTTATCTCCCCGCCCCGACGATTCTTTTCGGTGAGATCGTTGAAAATTTTTCGTTCCCTCGCGTTTACGACGGTAGCCCGGGACTTCATCTTCTCGAGAACCGTGACTCGTTCAGATATCGAGATTCATGTTCTCCTAAAAATATCTCGAACCTTTGACTCTCTCTGTACACGCTTTCCATAATCGGTCGATAACGATCGTCAACGCGGTCGCGATAACGTTTTAATGCGTCGGTTCGGACTACGAGAAAGAAATAATGCTTTTCGAATCTGTTCGAACAACCCTCCTGCGAACACAGCTGCTACCACGTTCGCAGCCATTTCTCGACCCTAATTCGACTGGACGTTTTCCTTTAATTAATTCCCCATTTTCCCGGTTGGTACGGGTACCACACCACCGAATTGTAATACACGAACAAGTAATTCGCGTGGAACTAAATGGAGTGTAGCGTGAACGGTTCGAAGCCTCGCGCGCGTCCAAAGCCGTTTCGATTAGTTCCCGGCGGCGCGGCGTGTGTAACGCGAAACGACGAGGCGGATGAGCACGAACCGCGTGCAAAAGGAGGCAGCGTCGTGCTGACGCAGGAGGCATACCAACGGTGAGTCACGCTCGTCGAGCCACGAGGAAAACGTTAAGTAATTTTGGCCGGGGAGCTGGATCGCGAAAACGACAACAAGTTCGCCGAAATGCCAGCCAACCAGCCAGCCAGCCAGCGCGCGATCACGAACCGGCTGCCGGGACCCTCGCGATAAAACCGTGATTATCCGTGCAGATTATTCCGCGGCCGACACCCGGCTCTTGGTGCCCCCCTCGTCGTTCCTGAACCCTCGCCCCGTTTCGTGTCTCGAGTCGATTCTCTACGTATCGCGATCACGCATGCACCGACTTGGATATATTCGCCTCGACCGATCGCCCGAAAGGGTCGTAGAACCTGTCGAATCGTGATTAAGCCTCGAGTCGCTGGTTCTCCCCTTGAAGGGGGTGGCGCGCGCTGTGACAGACCTTGGAGCAACCTATCGGCCCGCATTGTCCCTTGGTCCCTTGGACCCTTGCACTCTCCCGCAGCCTCGTCGATACCACCACCACCATCACCATCCCTCTTCTTCGTTTCCTTGCACAGCCTCGACCCTCCACTCGACGAATTCTACCCTCGACGCGTAACGAAATCGCGCGGCAGACCGTGTTGCGAGAAAACCCCGGACTAGAAAAAAAAATTACCGAAACGACCAGAGCGAACGATGAACGTCACCGTTTCCACGGCTGAAGCGTGTGCTCCTAACGTGTAAAAAAGCGACGCGGATCGATCCAGACCGCCGACCCTCCTGTTCCGTTTCTGCTCGCGTGACGCCGGTCTGCGATTTCTCCGACGAACGTTTTGCTCGCCGTCCACGTGACGTGAATCCCTTGGAAACTGTCCGAGAAAATGGGCACGAGAAGAACGATGATAGACCTTACCACCCTCGGACCCGATCGAAACTCTCCTGCCGGGGTTGCCGGATGATTAACGAGGATTCGAGGCTCAGGGTTACCAGGAAGGAAGACCCGGGGGCCTAAAACCTTCCAATCGATACGAGCACGCTGGCCGCGCCAGTCAGGCTCCGGCGTCGATGAAACGTCACGCGACTACCTACCTATTTTTCACCCCTGCCTAGCTGCGACGCGGATTAAATCTCGTTTTGCCCTTCTTCGAACTGTCGCCGTGCCGGTGAGTTCATTTCCGCGCTCCATTAAATCCCCGTCCAAAGACGATCGCTAAAAGATATCGAGGGCTTAATTTCAGAAAGAGCTTTGAGAATAATCGATACGTCGACACCGTTAATGAAAGAATAAACGCGCGTCTTTGTGGCGATTCAAACGAATGGTCCTTGCGTTTCTGATTCGATGAAAGGACACTGACGAACATTTTTTCACCGATTTTCAAGTATCGATACAGTTGCACACGACTGCTCGATCGAATTGGTACAGATTCAAAAAGACAGCGGAGTCGAATATCGGCGCGACCTATATCGCTATCCGGACCAGCATCATCCCCGTTTCGCCCTAAAAATAGGCGTTCAGAGTCGCGAATAGCTCGATTCCGCTCGATGCGACGAATACTTCTGAAAGTAATCCACAACTTCTCGTTTCGATCTGATTACGCGTCCCCTGTTAGCATAATCGACGTATTCGTAACCGCGAATATATGGCGAGAATCGTGGAAAACGCGCAGGAAAATGGTGTTAGGTATGTATGTGAGGTGTTGGCTGGCAAGAAATCCATTGGCTCTTTCCGATCGACGCCCCGGCGGCAGAAGTAACGCGCAGGCAGCGATTGATGGGAAATCGTGAGCCGGTAGCTTGTTCGTGGCTCGAGGACCCGACTCGAGTAATCGATACTGCACCTCTCGAACGGGTAAAATCGAACGGGCTCTGTGGAGCTGGTTGAAAATCTCGTGGCGCCAAACGGCACGGATCGGCTACGATATCGAAAACTGATGCTCGAAAGCTCGATATAAAATTTCTCTTTGTTCGATGACTTACGCCCCTGAATTAGAAATGATTTCGACCACCGAACACGAAGAAAAAAGAAAAGACACAGTTCAAAGGGACGCCCTCGCGTTGCTTCTCCGTCGGGAAGGAAAAAAAAATGAACGCCGAGTGGGATCATGTTCGACTGTTTCGCGAAACCAGCGACGTCCGCTTCCTCTCGATTGTTTGATTGCGTGCCTTGTCCATTTTCTGTTTCCCGTTAACGACAACGAGAAACGAGCAGCCCGTTTATTCCTGGTATTTCCCACAAGGAACAAAGATTCACACGGCATGGCAACGTTCGTCAGGAGAGTGAGGTTCCCCATTCGAAGAAGATACAGTGAGTTTTTCGGCATCCCGAGTCACGGAACTCTGCGCAACCTCGCGTCGCCGCGTCACCGCTACTCCGAATCTAACCGTTCTCCTTCCGTCTCGTCTCTATCGAATTTTCTGTTTTCCATCGACCCGCGACAGCTACTTTGCAATTTTCCTCCACTTTCGTGACACGGTAGATCACGTCACGCGTGAATATATTGGATCGAAACGAAGCAAGACACGAGAAATGTGAGCTCGAATGTTTCTTTCGTTGCAGGCAAATCACCGTTCTTCCCTAGTCTCGACGAGCAGAGCGGAACCCTGCTGGAGGATCCGAACGCGCCGAATCAGCTGGACGGCGTCGGTGTCGGCGTCGGCGTCGGCGTCGGCGTCGGCGTCGGCGTCGGAGTTGGCGTCGGTGTGGGAGTCGGTGGCGGAATAACCGGCTCCCAGGTGGCACCGCTCTCGTCGCCGAGCCGAAGCAGTCCTCACAGCCAGGGTAGCGAGACCGGTGAACGCTTTTCTAGAAAAGTATTTGTCGGTGGATTACCGCCGGACATCGACGAAGGTACGCGTATACGATTGAAAGGGCAGAATTAGTATTTTTCGGATCAGCGAAAGCTCACACGCCTGGTACAATTTTTCCTTTCGCAGAAGAGATCAAAGCCAGTTTTCGTCGTTTTGGATCGTTGGTCGTCGACTGGCCGCACAAAGCAGAGAGTAAATCCTACTTTCCACCAAAGGGCTACGCTTTCCTTCTTTTCCAGGTAACTATGTATATCAAAAGTCATCGAACGCGAAACGTTCTCGCGATCGAGCGTTTCTTTGCCGGTGTGTTTTCTATTGTCGGTGAAAGTAGTCGAACAACGACGACGACGACGGCGACACCAGCAACAACGAAACTGTCCATCGAATCGGCCGCGAACCTGTATGCCAGTGTATGCAATACAATGGTCGTCGCGATCGAACGTGATCCAACGAGTTTTCTTTATCGATCGCAGGATGAAGCTTCCGTGCAACAATTGATCGACGCGTGCATCCAAGACGAGGAGAAACTGTATCTGTGCGTAAGCTCGCCGACCACCAAGGACAAACCGGTACAGATTCGACCATGGCGGTTGAGCGACGCAGACTTCGTCCTGGACGCCTCGATGCCGCTTGATCCGCGGAAAACGGTGTTCGTCGGCGGTGTTCCACGACCGCTGAAAGCCGTCGAGTTGGCGATGATCATGGACAGGCTTTACGGTGGCGTCTGTTACGCCGGTATCGACACCGATCCCGAGCTCAAGTATCCGAAAGGAGCCGGCAGGGTCGCCTTCAGTAATCAGCAAAGCTACATAGCTGCCATATCCGCCAGATTCGTGCAGCTCCAGCACGGTGACATAGACAAAAGGGTGAGTGTCTCATCTGTTCCCTGTGTGGATCGTTCGTATCGCCGTCGAAAATGTTTAACGCATCTTTCCTTCCGGTACCAAGGTCGAAGTTAAACCATACGTTCTGGACGATCAGATGTGCGACGAATGTCAAGGACAACGCTGCGGAGGCAAATTCGCGCCGTTCTTCTGCGCCAACGTCACCTGCTTGCAGGTAAGTCCTAGTCAAAAGACTGGCCGCTTCTTTCTCTCGAAACAATGAAAAAAGAATCAACAAAGGATTTTTATTGTTTCAGTACTATTGCGAGCATTGCTGGGCAACGATTCACTCTCGACCGGGTCGAGAGTTCCACAAACCGTTGGTAAAGGAGGGCGCGGATCGGCCTCGAGCCGTGCCTTACCGCTGGTGTTAACCCCAGCTGCGTTGTCCCTAATTATCTCGCAACCCTAGCTAATTAACTACCACTTCTACGAATCCCCCCTTCCTCTCGCGAGACTCCACCACCAATCATTACACTCTCCTCACCCACGCCAACACTCACCTTCCAGACCTGTCCAACAGTCCGCCTCACCTCCTCGAACACTTTACCACTTTATCTATCGAGACACAAATCCGATATCAATGTTTCTACTACTACCTACTCGATCGTGTCGGTACTAGCACTACTCTACCTACTACCACTATTATCGCTACTACTATTACTACTCCTCTATCACTACTACCACAATTACTATTCTACTACGACAAGTTACTTCTACTCCACCGCTACTTGGACATATTTACCAGTTACTCGACGAAGAGAGATATCCAGCCGCTGTTCGTTCCCCGCCAGCCGATCCTCTCGGTGTCGCGCCGATCTTCGATTCTCAAACGATACATCGGTGCACACGGAAGGAAGAGAGTTCCATCGCCGGAGGATAAAGGAAGACACTTTGTCACCAGCAACGGTAAAGGGAGAAATTGTGCGCGTCCAGATGGAACGGTCGAGAAAACGGACAGGGTTTCGCAGTATATCGGCCATTCATACGTAGTGTCCGTTAGTCGTTGTGAAAGCACTTTGTCCGTTCGACTCGTAACCGAGATGTCTGACCAGTTCGAAGATCTTCGGTTTCTTCTCCGTGCCCGTCGCGATGTTCTCTGTTTTCCTCGCGGCGTACCGAGCACAGGTAGTGTCGGAATTGCTCGCGAATCGAGCACGGAGAACGTGCTTTCACGGCGAGCACACACACACACACACACACACACACACACACACACACGCGCGCACACACACACACATAGAGGGATGCTGCCCCGCTACCACCAGAAAGACCGTTCTCCTCCGCTTCTCATCCATCATACCCTTCTTCGTTTCGAGCGAATCGTCAAAGAAAGGGAGACATTTCCTCGCTGTAGAAGCGAACGATGAACACACGTATCACCGTAACGGACATGGAAGACCGTCTCTCTGCCTTCCGTGGATCGTCTCTCGCAATTCCGAAGACGATCGGGAAGAAGATCATCGGCCGAACCCGCGGACAGCTTACTTTCCCGTCAATGAAAGCGCGCGTTCGCCTTTCAAAGGACAAACACCAGGAAAGCGACGTAGAAAAGAAAATGAATTGGTAAGAAAAATATAGCGAGTACCTGATTCGACGCAACGCTGCGAGGTCTGAAATTGACGTAGAAAGGGAGGGAGAGAGAGAGAGAGAGAGAGAGAGAGAGAGAGATCAAAAGAAAAGAGTCGCTGAGTCGCTGTGTCGCTGAGACGAGCGCTGGTAGAAACGCGGAACAGAGTGATAGACAAAACTAGAGACGTGAAAAACAGGAGGCGAACCGTTCGCGATTCAATGTTGAATAGATAATGAATATCATCCACGCTTCGATTTTTCGCGTGGACAACGCGACTCGCGCTCGTAGATGAAATATTCGGAAGACAGAGATGATTTTTTACTAATTAACTTAACCGAGTGCGAGACGTAGCAAAAATTAATGAAAATCGGAGGGAGTCGTAGTATAAAAAAGTGTGCGAGAGAAACAGAGAGAGAAAGGATGACGGGGAGGGGAAGACAATGAAAGATAGAAAGAGAGTGAGCGAGAGGGGGGACGAAAGGGAGAATGCATGCGTGTATGGTGTACATGTACGCGAGCGAGTACAAGAGAGACAGAAAGAGAAGAAGAAATAAAATGGTGTAGGAAAATTGAGACGAAGGGTAGACGGGCAATTTAAAAAGTCGTTAGTCGAATTTGCTTAGCGCTCGATCGCGTCCGACCGTACCGAAATTCTCTGCCAATACTTTGAAACCGGTGCGAGCCACTTTTTCCAGAGTGTCGTTCGACGGGGAAAAGGGGAAAGCAAAAACCGTGTGTGTAGGTCTTCGTCCCGTATGCCACGCGCGGACGATACGTATAACTCGTTTTCAGAAATCGAAAAAGAGAGTACAAAATTTATGGTTGCGTCGAGAGAGCCACGCTACACCCCGAGAGAAACGTGAGATCGCGAGAACGAGAACGATCCAGATTCCGAGTCGCGCGCGTTATTCCACCGACGAATCCGGAAATGATTAGCACACGACGGTCAAGAACGTAACGACGATTCTAGGTACCTGGGTCACTACCGCGTTCCTTTTTTTGAAACAAAAACAAAATGACAAAACGAAATAGTGCCGCGTGTTGTCTCTCGCGGAAGTATACAACTACGGCTTCGCGATTCGACCTCGCGAACAATGAAAACGACGCGGCTCTTCGGGGAAGAAGAACAGACGTCTTCTTCTTCTCTTCTTCTTGTTCTTCTTCTTCTTTTTCTTCTTCTTCTTCTTCTCCTTCTTCTCCTTCTTCTTCTTCTTCTTCTTCTTCTTCTTCTTCTTCGTCCTCGACGAGACGAGACGAAAAAGAGGCGGCGAACGAGGTCGTAACTAATTACTCTTCATACGTCCGTTAGAAGATTGGAGAACGCGTGCGACGAGTAAAAAATTTTGTTCCGCGCGAAAAATCTTAGATTTATAGTATAAATCGCATGGATCCCTCCTGTGTACATAGATACCGAATTCCTCTTGATACGGACACGATCCGCGCGATGCAACGCCGGTCGAGTACACACGTTTTCTCAATCGTAACGAATTTCTTCGCTCGGTGTATATAATCAAACGCAGTGTTGCGATCGATGTAGTTCAAAAAGAAACCCCCGTCTCGACCGGGAGTCAGCCGTAATCACCGCGGGTTTTAATCTTCGCGAGGAAATCGCGCGCGCAGCAAGTTTTCTGTACGACTGACATGTTCCAGCGTGGCGCCGCCCGCGCTTTCAAACGTGAATCGTGTGATTCGTCGGTGGATTTTTCCACGATGGAATGGAAACAGTAACGTGAAACGATCGTTAACGCCCATGCCTTTTACGAAATGGACGTGAACGACCACGGTTTTGGTTGTTCATCGGACGATTTATCGAGGTTCGAAGAGCGGGACGGCAGCGCGCGTGGGACCTGTACGCAACGTCGCGTGTTTCGCTTAATAGATGGACGTTTCTATGCGTAGCATTATCACTCGGTCGAAACCGTAAGTTCGTAGTATAACCTCGCACGACGAGTACACTCTTTGACGACACAAACCCGCGTGTACGCGTTCCCATACGGTCACGCTCATACACTAACAGAAATATACACGGAGCAGACACACGCACACTCAGACAAACACACACACAAATACGTACGTACATACAGAGATACACACGACACGCTTAGCCACTCTTTGAACGATAAACACCCACCTATACGAATTGGTAGAACCAAAGCGATCGCGAATCAACCGATGCGTTGCGTACGTCTGATAACGAGGAATGGACAAACAAAAGTAATCTCCGCATCTATATATACATATATATATATACACACACATATATATATACATATATATTTATTTTTTTGGTACTCTTTTTTGTATATACTTGTCGCCGTAGATTAGGTGACGTTTAGGCACCGCACGAGGTATGATCTGTACGCCCGAGAGAAACCGGTAGCGCGAGAAAACGGGAGAATGCACGACAGAGTGCGTGTGTACGTATGATCGTATGTGAACAGAGGACAGACTGGGCGAGAATGAGATGACAGAGAAATAGAGAAAAATCGCGTCGAAGAAGACCCTCCGTCCCTTCGTTGGTAGGAATTCGTGACGATACCCGCGAGCGTTCAACAGGGGACGCGAACCCGAATCATGTAGTTTAATAATTACGAACGTTCGAAATATTCGTGAATAGTCGTGGATTTATTTCACGTTCTTCATTCGGCCAAGCCCCCTTGGCTAAGCATTGGTAGAGATAGAAGGTATTTAGACGGAAACCACTGATCGTCGTCGCTATCGTCGGGAGACGACGACCGGGTAAACGACGTGGACGGTATTATAATTCGAAAATCTCGCTAACGAATATAACTGAGGCGGCGATGGGACGAAAGATAGAGAAACGTGTGAACGTAGATGGTCCGTAGTCTAAAACACACGGGGGTAGGCTCGTCGAGGTGTACGCATTATGTATATACACATAATTAGTGGATAGAACGAACATACACTGAATTTTTCTATTCGTTGCTACGATAATATTCTAAATAAACGTTTAATCTTTTTACTTACGCACTCGACAAGTTCGGAAATGTTCGTGGAAGCTACGGGAGTGACGAACCCAAAAACGTTTTAGGAGAATTCCCGACAAGGGTGTGCGAAAGATTGAGAAGGGAGAGGACGAAAGGCAGGGCGAGAATGAAAATGGCTGGCGATCGATCGACCGTATCGAGAGGAAATAGTAAAAAAGGAAAAGAGAGAAAGAGAGCGAACGAAAGGGGGGTGTGCGTTAGGTAGCGTAATTTTTCGAGCAAACGCAAGGCATCGTTCTAGCGTGAACGAGGGAACGACGGATCTAATCCGTGCGGCAGATAGAAATTTATTAACGCGAATCTACAGGCGCGTGTACGATTGCCGTGAAGCGGACGGAACGAACGCTATCTGCGGTTTTATTAGGCAAAAATTTGCAAATCCACGAACGATCGAAACGTTACCGCGCGTGCCGCAACGCAACGCTCGTGGTACACGCGTCTACGCACGGAAACGATACGAGGAGAGAGCGAAAGAGAGAGAGAGAGAGAGAGAGAGAGAGAGAATGAGTGTGAAAGAGAGGCGTGCAAACGCGATCTCGTTCGTGCACAGACAAGTTCTCCCCACTAATCGATCGATATACTTGTAGCAAAACTTAACTAGGTACCAATTCACCTAAATCAATTGATGATTAAAGAAAAAAAAAAGTATATTAATGCATATATAGAGAGTAGTTTGGTTCCGAAAAAACTTGGAGAAATATCGAGTGTATTCGGACGAGGGCCGAGACCGAGACGTTTGTTTCTAGACAAATTTTTCTAATCGTTAAGAAATACAGAATTCCGCCCCGAGTCGCGGAACGTATCTGAATCCTGCTCGTCGCGCGAGCAAACACAATCAACGGGCGGTAGAATCGTTCTTCTATCGAGGATCTACACGCGATTCAGGATAGACTTCCCGATTCATGGTACACGATCATACATGTTCGCTACGCGTACGTACTTAAATGTTTCGCGACCCGCATCGCGATGCACACGGATTTCTTTTTTGGAATTCTTGTGTCGCTTCTCGCGAAATTGAACGTACGCGAACAAGCAGATACACGCATACACACACACACAAACATTAATACAGGCACACGCACGCACACGATAGGAAATTAAGTCGAGAGCAGGAACGAGGAACGTATCAAGTGTTTTAACACGGTGTTCGAAAATTATCCGCGAATCGGTTGGCTGGTTTTCTGTGTTTGCGTGCGTCTACGACGACGACGACCAAGACAATTAACGTTTCGCGCGTATCGATTGGATCGAACGATCGGAATCGGATTCCTTTAGTTAATTTTCAACGGACAGTTGAATGAATTTGTACACATTAGAGAAATTGTTGTATTCGTTTCGATGAATTTACGAGTTCGAACTCGTCACTTTTAATTTATTAGAGAGAAGAATCGTGAACGACGCTCGCGCGTCTTCGGTAGCTAGTCGGAAATAATTTGAATTCGACGAGACCACGGAAGGGATTCTTGTGGAATGTCGGTAGAAAATTGTACACCTGTGGCACTCCGGAATCGAACGTCTCCGCGGAATGAATTGGAGAAATCGTTTAACGCGAACATATCACACGGAAACTTTGAATTCGCGAGCTTTGATTTTGCTCGCTTTCCGGATCGAAATGTGTGTGTGTGTGTGTGGGGGGTAATCCGTTTGAGAGGGCGGTGAACAAACAACGGGCCCGGGGAGCACAAAGATCGATCTCGTCGTCGTAGCTGCACAGAAATCACAATCTCGAAATCTCATGTTCGTCGTTCGCAATCGGAAATATGATCGGGGGACGAGACGACGGAGAAGGTGAGAGTAGTAGAAGGTATGAACACAGCGATTGCTGTCGCGATCGCATAGCGAAAACATTATACGTACGAAGATGCACACGTTGCACGCGGTGTAAACGCGTCTGCAAACGTGCCGCGCAAAGAATTTAAAGCAAAAATAATAATAATAATAATAATAATGACGGAGATGGTGTTGCTCACGAGCTGCATCTTCGGCAAAGTGATCGTTTGATATCGCTAGTAACAAAAGTAACAACAACAACAACAAGAAAATAATAAATAATACGTTAGGTATGATTCTTCACCTCCTTTGTAATATGTGTGATAAAGCATAATATATAATATAATGACAATTATATAAAT